>NW_025222452.1:577802-594821 GCF_014066325.1 Apis laboriosa
AAAAAAAAAAAAAAAAAAAAAAAAAAAGACAAATGCTATTCCAAACAATTTACATTCAATACATTCAATGATTTACATCGTTATTGTTATTAAACACTGATTCATAACAGTTATTGAGCGACATAAAAGTTTTCCACAAGTGAGCAGAATGTGTCATCGCTATATCAGTTTTCACGATTAGTCGTATAGGTTTGTAGAAAAAATTCATTTAGTGGAAAAGAGGCAGGAAGTTCGAAGCGTAAAAGTTCGGCAGATAGAAAACGTGGGAAGTGAAAACAAAACGTATAGAGAGACAGAAAAGAGAGAAAGAAAGAATCCACTTTTTCTCATTCTCTCCCGACTTTGCAGCTAGGCTACAGTAATGTGCCGCTCCGACCAACGCTTTCGGCATTTCCACTGGCATGGTCATGGACATATTGTTTGCGTAGCATTCGTACGTTCTGTTTGATTAGGACGGCCAGGTGATACGCGCTTCTCCCTTTTCCTCTACCCCCATTTTTCCTTTCTTACAATTTCCCTTTCTCGATTATCGTCTGTGCGCGAATTTTCATCGATCAAATTCTTTTCACTGTACGCGTTTCTCGATCCCTCTCTTTTTCTCTTCGATTATTTATGTACGTTTACATTGGAATTTTTATACAGCGCTATTTAAATACAAGCTTCCTTGTTTTTCCTAATATGTATCGACTATATAATAGAAAGGAATATATGGAACACATTCATATTCATATCCAATAATGGATTCAATGGGAATAATTTCAGTATTTTAATCAATTGTTTGTGCTGGAGAAATTTTTCACAGAAATTTGTTGTGAATATGGATTTTTCCATTGAAACTAGCCAAAACGTCGATCGTTATTCCTGATAAAGAATATTTAATTATTCTTCTTCACGTTCAAGAATCAAAATTTATATTCTTTTAATTAGTTTAATTAGTTTTCGATTATCTTGTAGAAAGGGGATCGAAGATTGCCCCAAGTAAATCCCCATTTCTCAAATATTTAGAGAAGAAACAATATTCTATCTTAAATCTTGAAAAAGAAACATACGCATACAATCTTAAAGAAACATACTAAAAAACGTATAAAAAGTGGTTTACTCTTAAAAATCGTCAGATCGAAAGAAACGAGATTGAAAAAAAAACTTAGATTCTAATTGGATCTATTTGGGACGAAAAAAAAACGACTTCAACCCCTAATTGATCTCATCGAGGAGTCGAAAGGCAGCAGCAGCAGCAGCAGCAGCAGCGTGGTTTCGATAAAAAGGCAGACTGATACCGGAGAACCTAATGTAGACGTAATACGAAATATCCGTGACGCTTGGTAAAAATGATTAGGTTTCACATGAGGGTGGCAGTTATGGGGAGGTGGGGGATGAGTAGAGAAGGAGGATAGAGAAGGAAGGATTTTTCTATGCGAGGAAGAGAGGAGGAGGAGGAGGAGGAAGGGTGAAGGATGAGGCACTTAGCGGCTGTCACGGCCTCTCCCTTGGCCTCTTTCCTCCCCCTCTTTTTCCCTCTTCTGCCTTCTCGGGTTTCAACCATCCATTAGCCTCATCAACCGAAGCGATGGCCATCCGCGTCATACTCGCCTCTCCTCGTCGCGTCGCGTTGCCAATCTTCGTAATTGAACCTCCGGGACCTTCCACTTTTCAGTATGTATATTTCTGCTCTGCTCGCGGCGTTTCTCCACGCGTTTTCACGCGGGCCAAGTGCTCGTACTCTCGTCCCTATCGAAAGTTGCTGTTCCGTCTCGCGCCGCCATTTTCATTTCCATTACTAAGCCAACAGAAATTAGGAAAATGCTTAAATTTTTTTTCTTTTCTTTTTCGAAATTTTTTAAAGCGTAGAGAATGAGAAAGATCGGAGGTGAGAGACCAAGGTGGATCCAATATATTTTTTTCGTTATATTATTCGGAGTGTTAGCAAGTCGGTGGAACGTTATCTCGTGAAAAATTGCAGCCCGCTATGTAAATTGTTTGATTTCTTTCGAAACGAGTCGAGCCATCTTATCTGCGCTCGAATGATATTGTTATCTTTTATTTTTATCCTCATTTTTTTCTCTCTCTCTCTCTCTCTCTCTCTTTTGTGACTCGAAAGAATTTTCTTCCAAGTCTAGTAATTATCCTTCTCGATTATAAAACTTTGATTATATATATCGTATAATTCGTTTACATTCGTAAATAATTCCTTTGATCCTTTTCAGAATCGAATAATAAAATTAACGGAAGAAAAAGAGGAAAGCGACAGAAGAATAGCAAAATTGGAGGAGGAAGTGGCTATGCTGAAGCTGAATGCAAAGTGAGTACCTATTTATTGCTTTGCATGATCGTTGCACATTCTCGTAACAAACTTTAATAATACTTCTTCATCATTTCTTTTGTTGCAAATTGTTTTATTCCTTTTTTTTTCTTCTTCTTTTTTTTTACACGTATTGCATCAAGAATTGAATTCACTTGTAAATTTTGTAAATTATTACGTTAAAATTTTTAAAAATTTTTGTAATTTTTGTCGATTTAGAGTTGGACTACGTAGAATTTTTATCGAATTTAGATTTATTCGATTATGAATAAACGAGTATAGAATTTCGTAATAAAACAATTTCATCGACAAAATTTCTTTTTACATATTTACATATTATTTTTCATTCGATTAGAGAAATACGTAATATGTTTTCAACTTATTCAGGAAATCTCTAATTTTCTCTATTAATTATTATTAAATCTTCTCAATAACATAGCATGCATCTCTTCTCGAGATTTCTTCAAAATAAAATACCTATCTCACACGCATACACACACACACACACACACACATTTAACCATTCCATTCAGCTACAATCAAGCTAAAAAAAATCATTAAGAGCGTTAATCCTGTCAATGCTTCGCAACCTGTTCGGCATCCAAGAAAAAAAGCTAACCGCTAAAATAACTTTCACTATTTTCCTCCTCGGATATGTACGCAATGCAACGACAACGCAAGCATTTTTCCAAGTTTGCATTAACCGTGCCGCAACATTTGAAAAAGCTACTCACCATCGAGTATCACAAACCTCGCTCGAAATCACCAACCAATAATATCACCCAATAATCCGTCTCTCGCGAGTTCTCTCCAATCCAACCAATCGAGATTCGACATTGCAAAAAGTGCATCCAAGCTTTCTCTCTCTCTCTCTCTCTCTCTCTCTCCTCTCTTTCTCTCCCTCTCTCTATCATCTCCCGTCCGCACTTTTACACCTCGCACGCGTTCGGGTGCCGCATGCCAAATACAAACCCGAACAACATCCACACGCAGAAAATTGGCAAAAGATTGCATTGCACACCGCGCTGCCCGAGAGACACCGCGCCCTGAAATACACTGTATATAAATACATTGGTGGAAATTGTGTGTTGATTGGCACGTAGCAACGAAGATCGCCGCGAGATCGCCGCGTTCGAGGAAGAAACTCTGGCGCTGAGACGGGAGCTGCAGGAGGCCCGGGCGTCCAAGTGTCTGGCCGAGGGTCACGTGGCAAAGTGCGTAAACGCAACATCAGCCTCGCCTGTCGCTACTTTCCATACTACGCGATCCTACGTAACCAGCACCCCCGTGCGTACCGCTCTATCCGACACCTGTAGCCTCATCCCATCGTCATCGACATCGTCGTTGTCCCTGTTGGCCCCCCAACACCTCGCCTCGTTACTGCGTTCCCGAAACAACGACGACGACGACGACGACGACCACGGCGGCAACAACGCGGATCACCTGCCTCACCGCCATTTCGTCTCGGACAATCCGATCGTTTATCGAACCGCTGATACCACCACCACCACCACCACCACCACAACCACCATCGTAGCAACCACCTCCTCTTGCCCGTTCGACGATCAGGGCCCTGAGTTTTCCACCAGCGACGATCGATCACTCTTGATAACGGCCATCGGTGATGATGATACCACAGCTTTTCAAGGGGCGACTAATAGCAGTTGTAGCGTTACAGAAGTTGCCTCGTTGGGAGGGAGCTTCAAGCAAGGAATCGATCGAGATCGAGTGGAGAAGGAGAAGGAGAAGGAGAATGGGGAGGAGGAGGAGGATACGAGGATCGTCGAGGAAGAGAACACGACGAAAGGAAACGACGACGAAGAGGACGACGAGGCGATGGCCACGAAGAAGAATCCGGAGACGAACGGCAGATGGATCGCGGAGAGGAGAGCGAAAGCGACGAGGAGAGAGGAGGAATCGGGGCGCGGTAATCATCATCATCATCATCAGCAGCAGCAGCAACAGCAGCATCATCAGCAACAGCAGTATCAGCAGCGAGCGGGATCGAAGAAGTCGGGAAGGAAGAAGAGGGGTAGCTTGGTGTCGAGGAGGTCGTTGAGCGAGGCGGACAAGGTGGCGGAGAGGAGCGAGATGGGGGGGAGAGACGCGAGGAGAAGGGTGAGCAAGGACGAAGATCGTGTTCTCGATGGCGGCGACGACGACGTCGACGACGACGAAACGAGCCGAGCCATCACCGAGATCCCGGAAGTGAGCGTAGTCGGTGGTGGCTCCTTCGTGCCGAAAGATCTCTGCTCGACGGGAATCCTGACCTCCAGAGTCCTGACAGCACCTTCACGCGCTACCTACACCACCGCCTACATTTAGGCTACGTACGCGCGGGGCCCCTGCCAATCAAACGCGAACCAACGATCGCCGTTGAGCAAGGGGGGCTTCAAGGGCTTGCTAGAGGCTACTACTATGTACATGTCGAATAGCACGTAGGTCTATCGTTGTTTCACTCTTTCTCTTCTCTCTCTCTATCTATCTTTGTCTCTCTTTCTTATCTTTCCATTTCGTGTTACGTCTCTTCCTTGCCTCGGAGCGGATCGCGCTTCCAATTCCGCTCCGATTTATTCCCCTTGGCTCGCCATCTTCGAATTACGCGAGCCAAGTAGTTTAAATTTTCGCGCGAAAATTTTTTTTTTTTTCTATCTTCTTCTTTTTTCAAAGTATTTGTAACGTGCGTGGAAGAGAGTTGGTATTTTGCGTTTCTTTCGGAAGAGATCTCTGTCAAAGGTATCTCTCTCTCTCTCTCTCTCTCTCTACGTTATTATTTATCCATTTTCGTAGTTTTGTCTCCTTCGTTTTTTGTTTTTTTTTACTTCTTTTTTTTTCTTTTTTTTTAGAAGTAAGTTTTTCTATCGGTGTTTGAAGTGACAACGAAAGAAGCGGATTAAGTTCGATGTTTAAAATGTTCGTTGTTAAGCAAAATTGTTGAGAAATGTGTATAGTATTTTTTTTGTTTTTTTTTTAAGAACTTGGGAGTTCTTTCGGTTTCACTTCGTTGTTGTTGTAATTAGTTGTAATTAGTTAATTATATGGTAAGTAGGTAATAGTGTAAATTATGTCCACGTTGGCATGGCTTTTGAGCTTGTTACACGAGCATGCGTTTAATTTCCGAATTTTATTTTTAATTATCGTGGCTCGAAAATTTTTACTCGATGCGTGTATTTTTATATTCATGATGTTTTTCCTTTAACGATTTTTTATCCTTTTGATTCAATTTTTTTCTCACAAATTTTATCCTCTTGTTTTTTAAATCGACGTTAAGAATTTTTTATTCGACGAAAAATCAAAAATTTTTACTTTTATATTTATTTCCCTCTAAATAAGTTAATCTCGTTTACGTTTATTAACATATACGTATATATATATATATATTATTTCGAAGAAACGTTTGTTTCTTTTAATTGTAACAACAATTGGACGACAAAAAGAAGGACTGACTAAGAGACAAGAGTACGCAACATCTTTTTTCCCAATCTCTTCGACAAATCGCCAATGTCAATTTCCTCGTTACATTTCTAAAAGATCGTCAGTTCAGATCAACGTGTTACCTCGCATCCCCCTGTTCGAAAAGAGAATAAAAATTAAAAAAAGAAAAAAAGAAAAAAAAGAAGGGAGGGGGAAAAAAAAATAAAACGGATTTTTTTTTCCCTCCTCCCCCCTCCGATAGATTCGAGGATGAGATCGAAAGAATCAACGTATCATTATCGATTATACTCGTTGTATTCCACCGTTTCGCTCAAACATCATAAAAATGTCCCGGTGTGTACAGTTTAAACAAGCAAAGTCAATTTTTATCTTTCGATCCGTTCGTTCGGTGGAAATAACGGCCGCCACAGATACACGTTTCTCCATTTTTCCCTTCCTTTTACCCATTCTCTCTCTCTCTCTCTCTTTCTCTCTCTATATATCTCTATATATATATATATCTCTCTCTCTCTCTCTATTTCACTCGCTCTCCCCCTCCTCCCGTTTCGATGTATGGAGTTTGTACACGGCAATTTAATAAATGATCAAATATTATATTAATTTAATGTTTTCAAGCCGGCGCTCGCGTTGCGTGTTTGCGCGGGCGCGCACAAAATTGATATTTTCTTTCTTCTACAATTTCCACGACAAACAGCCGCCGTAGAATCCCCGTCAACAACGGCAAACAACAAATTAATTCGTTGTTTAAACAGTTGCAGAGGTCGGCTGTTTGTCGCTGGCAAACGCGTTTAACGCCACCGACAAGGAACGATCCTGCTAAATTCGAAAGGAACTTTCTTAATACTTTAAAAACCCCGATTCCGTATATTTTCCCGCGTGTATATATATACATATCGTTCGAATGATCCGAGAAGTATTTCGAATAATCGAAAAAATCAACCCCTCCTCCCCCTTTTGACGTCGATACTGCTAGTCTCTATTTCATATACGCATACGTGTATAATACGGAGGAGGGGGGGATTCTACAGTTTATATTTTTGATTTATTTCCTGTCACGAAAAAAAAAAAAAAAAAAGAGAAATCGCATGGAAAAATCTTTCGAAAATTTTCTAGTTTTGATTCGTTCGGCAAACGGGGATCACGTAAGGATCATCGATGCAATCCCCTTGTGCAACGATAGCGCGTTTAAAAAATGTGCCAACACGCGAGGCTTTTTTTCAGTACCGACACGCTTGATTTTTCGAATCGCAATTTATTTGTCCTCCTCCGCGTCAGAGTTCACGAACGAACGAACGAACGAACGAACGAACGAACGAACGAATGGCGTCTCTACATCTTGGAGTCTTTTTTTCTTTTTTCTTTTTTTTATTTTTTTTTATATTCTTTCCACTTTTGTTCCGCACAGTAGCCCCGTTGTACAGTGGTAGCCCTGTCTCGGTAGTAGACGTAGCCCACGCAAGACCAACCGCCGAAGGAGGGTGGACTCGCGAGTGATCGGCTTTGGTCGCGTGTACTTTTTTTTTTTTTTTTTTTCTGTTCTTCTAGCCGGCAGCATGGCTTTCAGCTGATCTCACTGTTGCTTTTGCCGCTTCTAAAGAGAGCATTACAGAGATTTGTTTGGGCCGAGTAGATGGAGGATGGGGGAGCGAAGGCATGTAACGTGACTTGACTCGTCATTTGTCAGACTGGAGAAGCTGCTGGACATTCTGCATAATAAGATGATCGGTGCCACCGACCAGGAAGCCGTTTCGGGCATGGCTAACGTGAAACGTGCAAGGAACGTCTCCTCCTCGTCCGGGGGGGACGAAGAGGGGGAGGAGGAGGAGGGCGACGATGGGGAGAAGAGGAGGGATCGCGGAGGAGTGGAGGACGAAGAGGAGGAGGATGGTAACGTGGATGAGGACAACGGGGTGACGGCATTCAGGGAGAAGGTTCCCGAATGGATGTCGATGATCGACAGTGGTATCAAACTCTCTGGACCTGTTACCGATCTTTAGACTAGGATTTTCGCCATTTTCCCACGTTTTAAACGATTTTGAAATCGAGACGAAGTAAAACAAAGGAAAAGGAAAAAGGAACGATGAGAAAATGGTTTTGAACAATTTCGAAATTCGATCGAGAGAGGAGGGAAGAAATTGTTCGGTAGAGAAATTTTAGAATTAGTTAAAAATGACGAGGAATCGTTCGTTCGAGCACGAAGTGAGCGGTGATAAGCGATGATATGAAAACGATCGAGACCATGACATTAGATTAATTAATTCTTCCAAGTCAAATTTTTCACGTAGAAGAAATATCGTTATGATACAAATTTTGTGTATCGCTTAAATACGTCATATCAAAAAGAAAAGAAAAAAAAAGAAAGAAAAGAATCGAGTAAAAATATTTTCGAGATATTTTGACAATCGAAGAAAGAGAGTAATTAATCTTTCTAGAAATTTCCTCGATGAGTAACAATATCCTGATTCCTGATAGAATGTTAACGTAATTTTGCTTCTCTTTAAAAAGTATATATACATATATATAGTTTGTAACAAAATTTTCAAACAATTTTTACAATCGTCCTTCTGGATATAACGGATGCTTGATTTTAGATAGTTATCGCAACAAAATGATACTAAAATTTCCATAGTATATTTATTCAATAGAAATTTAGAATACTATAGAAATTTAAGTATATATATCTTCGTACAGGGTTCATATTTTATTCAACGTTCGACGAGTTTCTTTTATTAAGGATTAGACAATGGGGTGTATCGACATTGGAAATTCATGCTTCCCTTGTCAAACAACAATTCCGTTCTCATTTTATCATTTTATTTAAATTAAATTATTATTTATGTTAAATTTACTTCGTCGCGTGTTTTTAAATTAATAATCGAATATAATCAGGCAACACGAAAGCAATTCCTCGAAAGAGATCATCGAAGAGCGATCGATCGAAGAATGTTTCTCGATAGCTCGATAACCGATTTCCTAACTGTGATGGTTTATTCGTCCCAATTTTTTGAATCCGCACGGTTCCTTAAAAAATTCTTATTATGCCGTCTCACGTGGCTGTCCAGTTTGCTAGATTCGTTAAAATGAATTCTCGTCGAAAAATGCGAACACTTTCGCTTCGTCGTATTAGTCCTTGTTGTATTCCTTGCGTTCAGATTAACTTTCGCGATGGAGCGAAAAAATGATCGATAAGTTGGCGTGTTCTCGCTCGCTGATCGATCATCAGCGGCGCTAGTTTCCCTGAGAACGAACTTGATGTAAATTGGGTTAACGCGTACAACGGATCTTCTTTTTTTCGTTCCGTTAATGTTAAATATTGTTTTATTTGAAAATGGATCTTTATTCTATATATACACACACACACACACACATATATATATATATTTTCAATCGTCCCTAGAGTTTAATCAATTTGTAGATTTGATGATAAATCAAGTATTATTTGAGATTACGTTACTTCATTTTGTTTACTACATTATCATTTGTTAAAAGCTGATCTTTTTCTTCCCGTTATATTAATATGTGTTTTTTTCCCCCCCCCCCTCGATTTTAGCAGAATTGCTAACCGTGAACTCTTCGTTAGAAATTTTCCAGTTCGTTTTTGAACCAACGTTGTTCAAATAATCGCAATTAATATAATTTTTGTTCTTTTTTTTCCTCCACCCCCTCTGAAAACGTAATTGATAGTTCGTAATAAGGGAAAGATATATTTTTTTATGAAGTAATAAGTAGATTGTACATATATATATATATATAGTATAATTGCGATACTCGTGAAAATTGTGAATTTTATCACAATCTTATCCTTCTTTTCTTATTTTTCTAATCGATTAATTCTTCTTATCTTACTATGATATATTATACATTGCCCCGAGCAAAGGGATTAAACGATCGTTTTCCAATTTTTATTTACTGAGTAATCTTCTAAAATGGAAATTAATAATAGATAGATTCGTAGATTAATCAATTAGCAATGTATTAACACGATCTTTTATATTATCTATCTATATAATTAAACGATATACGTATAAAAAAATAAAAATGTATACATATAAAAATATATATATATATATGCACATAATACATAAACACACACATACATACATATTATGCACGNCTATATAATTAAACGATATACGTATAAAAAAATAAAAATGTATACATATAAAAATATACATATATATATATATATGCACATAATACATAAACACACACATACATACATATTATGCACGTAAAATAGTTTAAGTTGAGAGTTCAATTAACTCTTCATAAAAGCGGTATTTTCGTAAACGAACATGACATTATTTTTCATCCCTTTCATTCAATATATTTTCGTGGAATTTACTTTCTATTTTTCGATAACTCGTGTACGAAGGGACCTGTTCTTTGTGAAGAGTCAAGGAACAATTGAAACAATTTCCACGTTCGAAATAATTAAAAAATCATTCGATCTGTTAATGACATTGTAACGAATTTATTTATTTATTTTTTTTTTCTTATAAAAAAAGGAATCGAAAAATCTTTCATCGTTTCGAAATAAGAGTAATCGAAGTGGAAATCGTTCTTATTTCGAGAACCAAGGACTCGGATTGAAAGACTTTTCGATTTATTATATTTTTTTCTAAAGAATCTAATACAATTTGTTTCATCAATTCTGAACAAAAAAAAAAAAAAAAAAAATAAGA
Source organism: Apis laboriosa (assembly GCF_014066325.1). Classification (NCBI taxonomy): domain Eukaryota; kingdom Metazoa; phylum Arthropoda; class Insecta; order Hymenoptera; family Apidae; genus Apis; species Apis laboriosa. The sequence goes on from NW_025222452.1 coordinate 588,222, forward strand.
TGAAATGATAGTATCCGATTTTCCAACATCTGCTTGTATTTAACTCGATCGAGGTTTTCTAATTATTTTGAGCAAACTTATTTTGTGCAACGAGATATTGTAAATAATTAAATATTACCCATTTACTATTACTTTAATATATCTTTTCGAATGGGCACACGCAAAGTATGAAACGCTACGCGTTTAAGATATTCACTCGAATCTTAAATAACACGGCATAACACGTTATTCTATTTTTGTAAAAGATACTTGGTGGTAATGTAAAAAAAACTTGGTAATGATGTACGACGAAACGCATATTGTGATTCACAGATTCGTGGAAATTGATCAAAAATTCGTGCTACTTAACGAATCGTAGAAATGTAGAAAACGAATTCGTAATTCGAAGTAATCATTGGCTTGCCGATTCAGCGACGTGATGCGTGATGTTCGAGTTCGAAATACGATCGATCATCATTGTATGCGTGAATTGTTATTAATTAATTTAATCGTTAATTTAATCGAATCACGATCGATGATTAGTACGTTTTTTTTTTTTTTTTTTCACTTTATTCTCTTTTCTGTATCGCGTGCATTACGTTGCATTAATTTATAGAAATTAAGCGATACGCAAAAATTTAATCGGCAGGCGATTTAATTGATAGCCGATTTATTATTCAACCTTTTTTTTTTTTTTTTTTATTTTTATTTTTATTACTCGAAATTGATAGCCGATCGTATTCAAATTCGTTCGAATTCGATTTCCACCGTGATAATTGATGTTTTTTCCGGCGAAATCGCCATTTGAATTTCATCGATTCGATGAACAATTCTTTAACCAAACGCTGTTTTACGCTATTTTATCGTTCTTCGTCGCTTTTGAAGTATCGTTTTTTTTTTTTTTTTTTTATTTTTTTTTTTTTATTTAGAGTAATTTTAATCCCATTTTTTGGGAAACTAACTTGTTCGCGCCAAGGCTTGCTGCGTTTTCAGAGCACGATTAATTCTCCGTAATCCAGACTGTCGCTAAAATATTTTTCATTAAAAAGTAAAAAGAAATATTCAATATCGTTCGAAAAATTCGTAACTCGTTATCAAATGATCGAGTGAAATAAAAATCTTGATTAACATTCGTTCATCGCGCGATATAATGATAAGTAATAAGTGTAGAGAAAATTTGAATTGGAAATCGAAAAAGAATGGAAACTTGTCGAACAAATGGATTACAGAGGAGTAGTGGTGCGATAAAAGGAATGACGATACTTTGTAATAGAAAATAATTATAACACTTAAATAGAGTACTTAACGACCGCACGAAACAACGTAATTACGAGTTTTTACGACGTTATTAATTTGTAAAATCGTGTCCATAGAGCGCACGATTGAAACGCACCGCGCAATCATCCAATTATTCGATCAATCTAATCCTCTCGAAGTGCCATTAAAATCGCGGTAAATCAACGCTCAGGTTCCCGTTCTATGTTTTTTTTTTTTTTTTAATCGCAACAAACCCGATCTGAAGTAATTTCGAAATGAAAAATTAAAAAGTGCCCTTTTTATCGTCGACGTCCCTTAACCGTTAAGTTTTAAGAGTAAGTTTTTAAGAGTAGACTGTAAAAGCGCGTCGCGTTTATATTAGAAACTTTTACCATTTTCTTTTTTTTTTTTTTTTTTTTTTTTTTTTNATGGCGAAATATATATATATATATTAAGTTACGTAAAATGTTAGAGAGGATGAATATTGAAAAAACACGCCTTTTCGAACAATTTGTTTTAACAAGTAATCATATGTATATATATATACATATACATACATACATATATTCTTGAGACTTTAATAAAATAAAATGTACACGAACAAGACTGACACGATGGTTTGATCTTTATTGAGCCTATCATAAAAAAAAATTCCCCCGTCCAACAAGTCCCATTCCACGAGAAGATACAATTAAAATTGGACGAATTGTATCGTTATACGTTACAACGTGTTATTAATTGCAATGTTGGAATGTTTTGAGCGAAAGCAATGGTCGCCACTTGATTAACCCCCGGACAGAGACGATCATTTTTACAGCGGCTACGGAACCGATAACGGGATCCGATGTTTTTCCATCTCGCCTCCGTGTTACAGCCTATTTCCAAGTGTTGTGATTAACGGTACGCGAAAGATGTTATTCTTGCGTATGGGTGTTTGTCTTCGCTGCGCGCTCTCCCACGAAGATCGTCTGAAACAGTGAAATACTCGATATGTATATATATATATATATGTATATGTATATATATCGACAGGAATCGGCGATGATAGCAAAACATTGTTCCGATGAAACGAGCCGTTGAATTTCCCTCCTCCCAATTTCACCTTCCCTCTTTTCCACATCGCGAGATCATCGGCTTCTCTTCGATATATATATATATATAAAAAAAAGAATCTTCTTTATTATTTTATATTTTATATTTTATATTTTATATTTTTATATTATATATTTTATTATTTTATATTTTATATTTTATATTTGTTTTCCACGTATCGTATCCACCAAATATCCTCCGCAAATCGCAACAGCGAAAATTCTCCACTCCGCTGGCGACCATAAAAACCGCCGGCCTCTTTTTATGGCCACGACCGTTCCTCGCGATAAAGCTTTTCCTTTTAATCTAGGCAAACGGAAAAAGGGGAGGGGGGAGAAACAAAAAAGGGAAGAAGGGAAAAAATCTGCGATTCTCTCTCTCTCTCTCTCTCTCTGAGCCCTTTTCTCTGGCAAAGCGCCGCCATCGTAAATCGATTATCGTTTTACGACGAGGACGCCTTGGACGTTTCCCTCGTTTCGCACGTTCCCTTCTCACGAAAACCGTCCCTTCCGCTACCTGGCGCACCGCAGTCAGGTACCCTCTGAAAACCAAACCGTTTTATTGGCCACGGCCCTTACCTTCCAATTCCTCCTAATGCTGCGATTATCCATCGAGACGACGCTACTCGCGGCCGACCATGTGTAGCGTAACCGGATAATTCTCATCGAGTTTTCCCTCCATTTCCTCCTTCCTCTCTAAGGAGGAATCCCCCTTTCCCCCTTCGCTTTATCCTCTCTCTTTTCTCGACACGAACGAATTTATGGAAATTATCGTCTCCTGTAATTGTAAATTGATGGGGATTTTTTTTCTATTTTTTTTTTTCTATTTTTGAGGGGAGAAGCGAAGGATCATGGCGGGTATTCCATCGACTTCCGACAGCCGCGCCGGTCGAAAGGGACGAGGATCGATATTTCAGCGGCCCACGTCACAGTGCACTTTCCCCGGGATAATAATTGAAAGCCGTGTGGTGCGAGTCATGGTGCGCGAATTATTATTAAAATTGACCGAAATGGACGGAGGAGGGTTGGGAGTCGAGAAATCGGTGCCAATTCGAGGCGCGTTTGATCCCTCGTCCAACACCTGCGTCTCTTTTTTTTCACCCCCTCATCATCGATCGCACCCTCCTCCCTTCCCTCCATTCCCTCCACAAACTTTTATTACATGTACACATGTTAAAGACATTACGATTTCATCGATTTTTGAACGGATAACGGATAACAAATTTCTGTTCCCTTCCCTCGCAGAGGCAGAAGTGCGGCCGAGAATCGGTGAGGGTGATTTTTTTCCCAAGGAAAAGGACAAAGCCAGTCGTTCAGACAATTAATTAACAACGGAACGTGCCGAGAAATCGCAATAAAATATTTGCGATTTCGTATAAAGTTTGTTCGTATCCATCGCTTGTGTCGCGAAAGAAAAACACGAAATGAAACAGAGCGCGAAGGAAGAAGGAAAAGAAAAGAAGAATGGAAAATAAAATGGAAAAAGAAAGCTTTCGCGAGTTCCTATTTCTCGTCGGTTAAATAGAAATGCGTTTTCGAACGGTGGCGGCGAGCAAGTATCGGTATGTGAATGGGGGAGGGTGGACGAGGAGAGGAGGGAGGGGAATCAAAGGTTTTTCGGCTCGGCCCGCTTAAAACTTTTACCTTTCGGAGGAACGTTTGCACGGAAACGATGAAACGGAAATTTAACGAAAGATCGGGGAGGGGGTGGGCGCGCAACACCACACCGCCGCTCTTGTTTGTACAATCGATTCCCCGTGGTGCTTTTATATTTCGAGCAAGCCTCGCGAGCAAGGAGGATCCTTTCCCCCTCCCTCGAAAATATCGAAAAATCTTTCCCCCCTTTCCTTTTCGAAAACGAAAACCTCCCTCCCCGAATTTAATTCGATTGGACTTATCGTTTTACATCTCTCGTTTATTTTATATTTATAACTCCAAGTTGCTCATGCTTATGTACCCTTATATTTCTGTGTCGTTTGTAATGTTGTGAAGAATAATCGATAAGATTTCGAAACTCGTAATTGCAAGAAGAAGAAGATAGAATTATTATTATTCGGAGAGGAGAGGAGAACTAGTCGAAAAATTATCGAGAGAGGAGGGGTATAATGTCCTTTTTTTCGTGAAATAAGATTCGAAATAAGATTCGTAAATATTAATAACTAAACTATGGCAAGTCGGCCGATTAAAGGTACTCGCAACTTGTTGGAAATAAAAGCGAGCACAACGTGAAACTAATGAAGATGGAACATTAAACACGTTCAATATTAGCGATCAAATATTTATAAAGAAATGTTTACTGGTACGTATGTACAGATTCTCTGAATCGATGTTTGCGCTAGTGTAGACCTGTTTTCTTAACGTGTTAGGAATATCAACGTTCCTACTTATTTCACCTCTTTATGATCCCGTGCCAACTAATTCAATTCACCTACGTTAAATATTATTATTTTTTTTTTTTTTTTTTTTGCCTATCTGATTGTATTTCCCCCGCGATGACAATTATTATCTATTTTCAAGAAGAAACATCGGCAAATTTTGCAAAGAATTTTTCCATCGCACCCGTTCATCGAGACTTATTCATCCTTTAACGCGATTCAAATTGGAAGGAACGAGCGGAAACGTGGCACAACAATCGAATTTCTCCTTGGGAAAACAATGACAAAGTCGGGAAGATAGCGTCTATTTGGGGAAGGGAAGGGAGGGAGAGGAAATTCTTTTTCTCATCTAACGTGTGACTAAGTTTAGTACTTTAGCATTAAACAAGAGATAACGTTGCTTGAGAACAAAGCAAGGATCTCGAGCCTCGTCTCTCGATGACTAATCCAACCGTAGTCGTCGTAGTCGTCGTCAGAGCTTCACAAATAAGATTGTAACGGAGGAAAACGTCCATTACAGTTTCAACAGGTTACGTTGAACCACTAGAAACCTTTGGCCCCTCCCCCCTCGATTCGTTTCACGATTTACGATCTCCTTTCATTCTCATTCCGGTTACGCCGGCTTATCGTGGCCGGTTATTTGTCGATCGATTGTCCTGCAAACATTTCATGCTGATTCACGGTAATTTTTCCATCCGATCAAAGTTTTCGGATCAAAAGGAAGAAAAGAGGAGAAAATTGTTTCCAGAGAAACGAATGTTTTCCCCGAATGGATAACGAAAAAAAATCCTTTCTTTTCTCGTGAATCATAGGTGATAATCCTCTCTCTTTATAATTTCAGTTTTTCAAAACCAACTTTCACTTTTATCGAAAATTATTGTTCCGAGGAGAGGAAGACGAAGAGAAAGAGAGGAACGAAGAAGAAGAAGAAGAAGAAGAAGAAGAAGAAGAAGAAGAAGAAGAAGAAGCGTGGAATAATCGTACTCGATTCAGAACGTGAAACACCGGTTAAAAAATTCCAGTTTTCCAAAACAAATTTTCACTTTATCGAAAATTATTGTTCGGAAGACGAAGACAAGGGGAATGAAGAAGAAGAAGAAGAAGAAGAAGTGGGAATAATTCAGAGCGTGAAACGTACACTGGTTAAAAAATTCCAGTTTTCCAAAATTTTCATTTATTCGTTTATTGAAAATTATTGTTTCGAAGAAAGGAAGACAAAGAGAGGAACGAAGAAGAAGAAGAAGAAGAAGCGTAGAATAATCGTGCTCTGTTCAGAGCGTGAAACGTACACTGGTTAAAAAATTTCATTTTTCCAAAACAAACTTTCATTTTCATTTATCGAAAATTATTGTTCGAAAGACGAAGACAAGGGGAATGAAGAAGAAGAAGAAGAAGAAGAAGTATGGAATAATCGAGTTCTCGGTTCAGAGCGTGAAACATACACCCGTTAAAAATTTCCAGTTTTCCAAAACAAACTTTCATTTATTCGTTTATTGAAAATTATTGTTTCGAAGAAAGGAAGATGAAGACAAGGGGAATGAAGAAGAAGAAGAAGAAGAAGAAGTGGGAATAATTCAGAACATGAAACGTACACCGGTTAAAAAATTCCAGTTTTCCAAAACAAACTTTCATTTATTCGTTTATTGAAAATTATTCGAAATTATTATTTCGAAGAAAGGAAGACAAAGAAAGGAACGAAAAAAAAGAAGAAGAAGAAGCGTGGAATAATCGTGCTCTGTTCAAAGCGTACACCGATTAAAAAATTCCAGTTTTCCAAAACGAATTCACTTTCGTTTATCGAAAATTATTGTTCGGAAGACGAAAACAAGGGAAGAAGAAGAAGAAGAAGAAGTGGGAATAATTCAGAGCATGAAACGTACACTGGTTAAAAAATTCCA
>NW_025222452.1:595734-598436 GCF_014066325.1 Apis laboriosa
CAAGGGGAGAGGCCTAGTAAGTGGATGCAGGGTGAAATTGAGTCACTTAAAAAACGATAGACCGCGTGTGCTTTATCGTGCCCGAGACGGCGCAGACGAAACCCTCGAAAAAGAGTCACGTGCTGTGCGTGCCTCGTCGGCCTTTTCCCAGATTTGCGGCCCTCGAGATCGACCGTCGGCCTATCTCCGACCAGGAGGCCCCCCCCCCGATTCGGCTAAAAATAATAGACCGCGGTCTCGCACGTTCTCGAGGACGGGTCGTGGTGTTGGAAGAAAGTGGATGAATCTTGGACGAGGAGAGAGAAAGGATCTTGTGCGATTTTTTATTGGATGAAATGGAAATTGTCTCGATTAATAATGCTTGGATAAGAAAGGAAAGAAAAAATTCGGGAAAATACGGGAAAGGAGTGGTCGAAAAATCAGGGGAACTCGAAGGAAGCGAACTACGAGGAGAACCGGGGAAATTAGTTTTGACCCGATTATGCCGGTGCTTAATGCGGTTCACGCTCCTCTCCTCTCCAGCGCAAATGTTGTGACAGCGATTTACCAAGTCACGGGTCAAGATTTGCACGGGTTTAAACGCCGTTCGAACACGTTTCACGGTTCTGCGTTATTCACAGACACGGATCGGTCGATCACACCTACGAACAAACCTATCCGTCTCCATCTACTCCAAGTCGATCTTCGACCTCGACTTTTCTCCCTATTTTTGTTTTTCTAGCCGGAGACGAGGACGATGACGAGAGAAATGAATTTATTTATTTATTTATTTATTTATTTTTTTTTTTTTTGAGAATAAAAGTCAAGAATCTTCGAGGCGATAAACCAAGTTTCCTTATCTTTGATTTACGATACAGAGGTTTGCTTTAATTCTCTTCGAAAGAATTCTCGCCCGATCTTCGTATTGAACCCCTCCCCTCTCATCGTAATTTACGAGAGTTTCCCCATTAATTTCGCGCGCTCGTATTCTCCGAGTAATTCTCGAGTAATTTTTCCAGTGTTTCCAGTGTGAATCATTAAAATTAAGTAGTATGGCGGCTTTTTGTATCTAATTAGAGAGACTTGTTTATTAATTTGATAATCCACGAGAAAGAAATACTTAAATTTACGTATTGTTGTTTAAATGATTTAAATAAATTTATGATTAAAAATATTTTATAAAATAATAATTCGAATCAAAATATGCGTGTATTTTATGATTTTAACGAGTTTCAATAGATTAAATTTTTCGAATAATTTATTTTCAATATAAATTTGAAAGAGAATTTAAAAGTAAATTATCGTAATTTCTTCAATCGAAGATAGTTCTAGAAAAAGTGTACAAATAGCCCGTCAATTTCATTTTAAAGTTGAAATAAGTGGTAACATGGTAAAAGTTTTCGGACGTGACCCAACCGCGGACGCACCTGATTTCCTTTCGGCCGAAGCATTGACTTCTCGACGGGGTGGCGGTTGTTGTTTCGCAAAGCGTTGAAACAACAAACCCTCATTCGCTCCGTGGCCGTAATCGCGCGACAGGTATTTAGGTTGCCGGATATTTTTCTAGGGCGAACCGAAAAAAGAGGGAATTCGGGAAGAAGAAATTTCCCCTTTGCTCACTCGACCCCTTTGCTTTTCAACTTTCTTCTCTAAAAATTTACGAAACACCGAATATGTATATACGTGTATATGAATTTTTCTTTTTTGTTTTTTTTTATAAAAATTCGTAGATCAAAATGGAGTATAATTTTTCGAACGAGGAGAATCGTTAGAATTTTTGTCCACGGCAGTCAACCAAGTATCGACGGCGTTAATAACGGGGGAAAACAGACCACCCACGTGGGGCCAGGTAGCCGTCATCCATTCGTAGTATCCGTGGTCAGTTGTTTCGCCCGTGTCACCTCCCTCGTCTCTTTATATAAATGACAAAACACTTTTATCGAGCCGAAGACTCTCGACTGGCGAGTCTCGCTACTTGAAACATCGGTAGTCAAACATCGTTTGGCTACGGTGAACGAAAAGGAAATTTTTTTTTTTTTTCGGATAAAGGGTTTAAAGCGTTTAATAATGGCGGAGGAAGAATCGATGAAAAGTGTCAAGATCAATTTTCGAAATTTTGAGAAAAAAATTTATAGGAATATTTATTTATTTATTTATTGTCATAAATTTATTATATTATTATGCGCTTGATCAGAAGGAGATTTTTATAATTCAGACGGGAAGAGGTAAAACGATAAAGCGAACGATCTGGATCTTAATTCGTTCGATTGATCCAACCTTCTTCTTAAAATTTTTACTTCAGAAGAAGCAAAAGTCGCGCGTTTTTTCTTTCTTTCTTAAGTAACGCGAATTTCTTAACGCGCTGTGCCGACTTTTTTTTATCACGCGCAAATAAGTTGTTAAAATTCCAGGTCGCAATAAAACCTACCGCGATGAAGTATGACTCTCAGACCGAAAATAAAGCGTCCGATAATTGGCGTAAAAAAAACAAAAAAGTGATTCTGCGACAATTGTCGCCTTCTTCCACGAAAAGTGAACAAAATAAACAACCTCTCGCTTCGTTCGCATTTATTACAATAGAACGAAAGGAATAATATCTCATTCGTTTTCAACGCGTATACACATACAGAGCTTAAGTAAAAAAAAAAAAAGAAAAAAACAAAAAAGTGATTCTGCGACAATTGTCGCCTTCTTCCACGAAAAGTGAACAAAATAAACAACCT
>NW_025222452.1:600110-656588 GCF_014066325.1 Apis laboriosa
AATTACTCGTTATGATATCAATAATAACAACAACAACACGGATCAACAACTTGCACGTGAAGATTTGTTTCTCTCGTCCAGAAAAGAAAGAGAAGAAAAAGCAATAATAGGATAATAATTCGGATTTAGACCATCAAGGAGAAATTTATGATATCAATAACAACAACAACAACATAGATCAACAACTTACGCGTGAAGATTTGTTCTTCTCGTCCAGAAAAGAAAAGAAAGAGAAGAAAAGGCGATAATAGGGTAATAATTGGGTCGAATTTAACGCGGACAACAAGAAGGAGTTACTCGTTACGATATCAATAACAACAACAACAACACGGATCAATAACTTGCGCGTGAAGATTTGTTCCTTTCGTCCAGAAAAGAAAGAAAAAAGGCGATAATAGGATAATAATTGGATCGGATTTAAATCATCAAGAAGAAATTACTCGTTATGATATCAATAATAACAACAACAACACGGATCAACAACTTGCACGTGAAGATTTGTTCCTCTCGTCCAGAAAAGAAAGAGAAGAAACGGCGATAATAGGATAATAATTGGGACGGATTTAGACTATCAAGGAATTACTTGTTATGATATCAACAACAACAACACGGATCAACAATGCACGTGAAGATTTGTTCCTCTCGTCCAGAAAAGAAAGAGAAGACAAGGCGATAATAGGATAATAATTATTAGTTAGATTTAACGCGGCCAACAAGAAGGAATCGTTATAATATCAATAATAATAATAACAACAACAACAACCTCGATACTTGCTTGAAAACGTTTCTCTCGTCCAGAAAAGAAAGAGAAGAAAAAGCAATAATAGAATAATAATTGAGTCGGATTTAGACCATCAAGAAGGAATTACTTATTATATCAATAACAACAACAACACGAATCAACAACTTGCGCGTGAAGATTTGTTCTTCTCGTCCAGAAAAGAAAAGAAAGAGAAGAAACGGCGATAATAGGATAATAATTAGGTCGGATTTAACGAGGCCAACAAGGAGGAATCGTTATAATATCGATAATAATAATAACAACAACAGGGATCAACACGCCTCCATCCGATTCCGATCGGCGAGACGAATGGACAAAGACGATGGAAACCCGAGGCGACGGTCTCGTATTCCACCCACCGGTAAAACGGGGTAACTAAAATCCGTGGGACGTGTTGAAGCGGCGGTGGAAGGAAATGGGGCGCGGTAAAACGCGGAGGAAAAACGCGTTGGTCGGGGTTGGTTGAGAGAAAGAAAGAATGGCGTCGTGGACACGAGGCGTATCCAGAGGAGGATAATCCTGGTGGTGTTTACGATCGAGAAACCGCAAGAATGAAAACAAACGACGGCCTCATCGGGGGCAAAGTCTACTCTTACGGCTGCTGTGGATAATAAGCGATGCTAAAGTGACTGTAAACGGAGATTTGCCGGTCGTCGGAGGAACGATGCAACGGCCGAGCTTCGTATCCTATCTCTATTTGGGTGCTTCGATTTGTTAATTCACTTTTCTCTTTTTTTTCTTCTTCTTCCTCCGCGTGCTTTTCCCTCTTCTTCTTGTTGCTCGATCGAACGAGAAATTTTATAACGATAGTTTTTATATGGATAAAATTTCAATGGAAAATGGACAGATATGAGTCAGACAAGTGATCATGACTCGTCCCAACGTTATAAATATTATATATCGTTAAAGAGGGTTTTTCTTTTTTCCAAAACGGGTAAAAGTTTAAAAATACGAATGAGTCACTAAGACGAGAGATAATAAAATGAAAGAAAAAAAGAAAAACAATTGTCCTTTATCCTTTTATCCTCGTATGAATGCAGGGAATGTATTGTAATAGCATAGATAGACATTTAGACATAGGTTTTATCGTGACAGAGGGCCTCTGTTAATCGGTGGTCACTGGACAAGATACAAGGGGCGACGGACAGGCAATCGATAAAACGACGGAACTCGTTCGTGATCGGCCCTCTACCTTTGTCCGATGCCCGTCATTTTTGCCATTCATTTTCTCTCGCAACTGTGACTCAAAGAAAAAAAAAGAAAAAAAAAAAGAAAGAAGAAAAGAAAGAAAAAGTAACAAATGATAATAAAATTCGAGATCGACACATCGTCGAAGAAGAAGTCCTTCTTTTTTCGTTTTCCTTATCTTCTTCTATTCTTCTTCTTTATCGATTTCTAAGCCGATAAAAACAGCAAAATTTTCGCCGATCGTTTCGTTCGAAGGTTCTCTTAGATATCCACCGCGTCAAGAAAAAGATATACGGAGACTAGCGACACTTGTTGAAATAGTAAATTGCGTATAAATTATTAACAATTAGCAAACGATGACGCGACGTGTTAAGCATAAGAGACGAACGAGGCGAAAATATCGTCTCGAAACTGTTGGTCGACGGCAAACAAAGTTTTCTAACCGATCGTAAAAAGATTTTTCCGCTCGATCCAAGTTTTTTTAAATCAATTCCGGGGAATATTTGATCTGCGCGGTGAGCCGTCTCACGCGGAAATAATATAGGAAAAAAAAGAAGAAAAAATGAGAATATTCCTTCCTCGCGAAGAAACGCAAAAAGTTTGACCAGCAAACGAAATATATTAAAAAAAAAAATACCCTTCTTTTCTTCTTACGAACGTCGATAAAAATCAATAGTCGTCGATTATCTTGTATCGAAGATTCGCGAAAACTGGCGCGTCGCAGGCCGAATTTAAAAGAATTTCGAGCGAGGCGAGTTCCGATTAAAGGAGCGAACGATCCGCGAATCGTTGGGCAATTTGGAGCGGCTGCCTCCGAGATTACCGGATCTCTCTCGATCCCGCGGAGCGGAGACGTGTTTGCGAACCGTATTAGCCTCGGCTTAATAAAGTTAAAAATGCACTTTGCGGCGGCCCTGCAATAATGTTAATCCCCCGCGTCGGCGGAAGCCCAGCTTTTCCAGCACGCGATTTTAATCGGCCGACACAGCCCGCACGCATCCCTTTTCACCGCATAACTACGGATCATCGAGCGATATTACCTTACCCGAACGTATTCGCGATGAGGTTCGATTCTCAGTTGTGCCATTAAGTTCCTTACCCGAATATATCCACGATGAAAATTTGTCAACCGACGAAAATTAAAAAATTAACCCGTGCAACGATTTTTAGTCATTACGTCGATATTATCCGAATATATTCACGATGATGTTCGAACGATTCTCAATTGTGCACTTATTTTTAACTCGAGAGAAGAGAAAATTAATCGATGAAAAATTAACTCGTGCAACGATTTTTAGTCATTACATTGACTGATATTATCCGAATATATCCACGATGATGTTCAAACGATTCTCAAAAGAAGAGAAAATTTGTCAACCGACGAAAATTAAAAAATTAACTCGTGCAACAATTTCTCGCGATTACATCGAGTGATACGTTTCTTACCCGAACGAGAAAATTTATTAACCGATGAAAAATTAACTCATGCAACAATTTTTAGTTATTACATCGAGTGATATTACGTTTTTATCCGAATATATTCACAATGATGTTCAAACGATTCTTCTAATTGTGCACTTATTTGAACTCGAGAAAAGAGAAAATTTGTCAACCTATGAAAAATTAACTCGTGTAACAATTTTTCGTCATTACATCGAGTGACATTATATTCCTTACCCGAATATATTCACGATGTTTAGTTTTCAATTGTGCATTTATTTGAACTCGAGAGAAGAGAAAATTAACCGATGAAAAATTAATTCGTGCAATAATTTCTCGCGATTACATCGAGTGATACGTTTCTTATCCGAATATATTCACAATGCACTTATTTGAACTCGAGAGAAGAGAAGAGAAGAGAAAATTTATCAACCGATGAAAAATTAACCCGTGCAACAATTTTTAGTCATTACGTCGATATTATCCGAATATATCCACGATGATGTTCGAACGATTCTCAAGAGAAGAGAAAATTTGTCAACCGACGAAAATTAAAAAATTAACTCGTGCAACGATTTTTAGTTATTACATCGAGTAATATTATGTTCCTTACCCGAATATATCGACGATGATGTTCGAACGATTCTCAAGAGAAGAGAAAATTTGTCAACCGATGAAGACTTAACTCGTGCAACAATTTTTAGTCATTACATCGAGCGATACTACGTTCCTTACCCGAATATATTCACAATAATGTTCAAACGATTCTTCTAATTGTGCGCGTTATTTGGACGCGAGTTGAGAGGAGAGAAAAATTAGCGCAACAATTTCGATCGCCTGGTTTCGTTTAACCGGGCGAGAAACTAGTCGTCGATTAATCGGCGACTAACCCGTTTATTTAATTCATCGCGGATCACAGTGGATCGCGCCGTGTAACAATCTGTGAAATTATTAGCGCTGGTCTGCCCCGCTGTTTATCATAAATAATGTCGCGCCACATTGTACGGTTTGAAACGGTGTCGCGTTTGCACTTCGAGTCTTGAAATTTGCATTACTTCGTTTCCGCGGAATATTTGCTTCCCTCGTCGCAGCAGTCGTTATTTTTCCACGTATCTCACTTACGTATGCGAGCAGAATTTTTTCTCTTTTTTTTTTCCCCTCTCCTCCCGAGGTCGAGGAACTGCATAATTCTACTTTGGAAAAAAAAAAAAAAAAAAAATATCGTAACTTTTTCGCTCTCTCGTCTCTAACGGCCGGTGCGAAACCGAGATTTCTCCATCCGTTGCGAGCAAAATGGGTCACCGTTCGGTGATTTACACCACTGGGGGAGGAGAGGAGGGGAGGGGAGGAGGGGGGGGGGGAGGGAGAGACGTGTTAAGTCGTTGAACAAATGCGACACATCGACACCACCCTTCGACGCTCTCCTTCTCCGTTCCCTTCGAGGTCTCGCGTCGCGCACACAGGACGACGCATTAGACCGTACTTGGCACTTCCTCGAAAAAATAATCAAGAACAAATTCGCTCACGATTCCATTTCTATCCACGCAATTCTTCTTATTATTAATTTTCCTTTTAACAAGAAGAATTCCCAAACATCTTCCTTTTCTTTCCGTCAATCGATCAAATGAAATCGTTACGAGAAAAATCTTCCCGTCGGAAGAAGTATCGCAACGAACGATTGCACGTATGTTACGAAACAAGTTGTCCTTGTTTAATAAAATTTCGAAACGATCAAAACGAGCGATATTTCGTTCACACGGATCGCTTCAAGAAAAGGTAAACGATTCTCGATAATAAATACGAGGAAAGAAAGGAGGAATGGCGAAATAACGAGGAGGAAATGGAGGGTCGGCTCTGGAATGGACGCGTCGCGTCGCGACGGAGGGAAATCGCGCGACTGGATCGAGTTAAGCTAACCGAATTATCGGCCGAAAATTCGATCTCTTTTTATTACGCCCGTTTAATATTCATGGGCCGTGGGACGGTTAATTATTCGAGGCGCGATAAACGATTAATCGGCGTTGATCCGGGGGGGGGGGGGGACGGCGTGGCGGAAAAAGCGGAAAATTCGATTGCAAAACTCGATTGTCGGATGCTGAAACACCATCCGGCGTTTATCGTTGATTTTCTACGCGGCGAACGTATTCGCCATTTTCGAAAACTTTTTTCCATCTATGTCGATCGCGGGAACAAAATTATTTCTTGTAAAGAAAGGAAGGGGGAGGGAAAATAAGGAAAATGTATCTGTTTGATCCGTCCCTTGTTAAAATAAGCCAAGATTGTTTGATAATTCTCCTTCCTGAGAAGGAATTCGAGTGTACTTATAGTTAGAAGAGGCTTAATTCGATCGTAAATATCGACAAATTTACGTTGAATGTTTAGAATTATCAGTTATACGGATATAGATAAATATTATGCGTGTATATATTTGTTGTTGTAATTAAATGTTATCGGGGCCTATTTGAGTTATCTAGCTTTGACATAGGTAATGAAAGCGGCCGCGTATTCTTACGTAAACCGGTCCAAACTCTCTGTAATTTGCTTCGATATTTAAAACGTCGTTCGTTAAAACCATCTATTTTTCCATGTGATTCAAAAAAATAACTCGCTACGATTAAACCTTTTCAATTTCCGTCCGTTGTTGGATTTATGGGATAAGTCGAGAAAGCGATTAATTTTAAATCGAATTATTCCTTGATCTTCTCGAATCATAAAATATAATGGATAATAATATAATGGAAAGATGGAAAACGTTTTCTTTTCGATAATATTTCGACCGAATAAAACGGAACGATCGGGACGGATGACGGGCGTTAAAGGGAGAAAAATATATGGAATCGAACGAACCGCGAATCATTCGAATCATCTTTACACGATATTCGAGAAATTTTGAATACGAAGAAACTTCGTTAGAAAACTAAAAGCAAAGAAATCAATTTCGAATCACACGTTTCACGAACCTTCTTCGAATACTTCTCCAAATCGTCCCAGCTCGACGAGCAGCTTCTTCTCCTCTTCGTCCTTCACCAATAATAATAAATACCGCGTGAACAATCGAATCGCACCACAGCCACGAATTCGCAAAACCACTGTCCAAAGTGTCTCGAATTAACCCCACTAACACCAGCCAAAAGGACGATAGCAGCGGAAGCGAGCCACGCGAGTAATAAGCGAGCGAGTAACGCGACGAAGAGAGAAGAAAGGGGGGAAGAAAGTAAAAAGCGAAGGGAAAAATTTCCAAAAAAGGATACAACAAAATAAAAGAAAAATCGAAGAATAATAATAATAATAATAATAATAATAATAATAGTAAGAAGAAGAAGAAGAAGAGAGGAAAGAAAAGCGTGGAAGGCCGTGGCGTGAGGCGCGTCGATAGGTGTGAAACGCGTGGCAGACAGACAGTTGACATGACATGAGAGAGGAGCGTGTTTGGGACGCGGCGTTTGGGACGCGGCGGTGGCCGGGCATCGTGGATATCCCGGCGTTGGATATTGCGCAAGCGGCGATTTCCGCAGCTGCGCGATCCGGCGGTCGGGCGAAGCCGGCCGGCCTGCCTCTTCCACCGCTCGCATTATCGCGCCACAGATTCACGCGATACGAAGGGGACACGTTCAACACCCTCCGCTCCGGTCCGATTGGCGGGCGCGGGCGCGTGGTGGGGCGTGCCGCGCGCCCATTGGCCGGGCAACGTGGAACGGGCGCGGCGCAGCGGGACGGAGTGGGGCGTGTTTGAACAAGATCGGGAGACCGAAGAGTAGCGGAGTACACTCGCTAACCGGCCTCCATCCACACGGCACACAGAGAGACAGAGAGACATCGAGAGACCGAGGTGAATGAGGGAGGTGAGTGGTGAGGCGAGGCGGCTCGAGCACACGTACGGACCGTTCTCTCGCTGGTGGACGCGCGCGACCAGCCCGCGTCCGATCCGATCCACCACAGTCGCGCCGCGTTGTCCAAACGATCGTGGATCGCGGTGACAAGTGATCGTTCCGATGGAATCGTGTCTCCGAGCGTGACCAGACGTCGAACGCGATATCCAAATATATATATATATATATATGTATAGATATATCTCGACGAACGAGATTCCTTCTGTGTGAAAAATATATATATACACATATTTTATATATATATATATATATAAAATACATACACGTATTATATATCGAGTGCGCGCTATTCCGATGTGATTTATTCCGATCGTTCAAGGACTGGACGTCGAGGGAGAGAGTGAGAGTTTTTCGTTCGTCGTTTCGTACGTACGTTTGTGAATCGATTCGAGACCAGACATAGAGGGAGAGAGAGAGAGAGAGGTGGAGGAGGAGGAGGAGGAGGAGGCGGAGGAGGAGGAGAGGAGGAGGAGGAGGAGGAGGAGGAGGAGAAGGAGGAGGAGGAGGAAAGAGAAAGAGAGCGAGCGGAACTAGAGCTCCTCCGAGAAGCGAGAGAGAGAGAGAGAGAGAGGAGAAGAGTGCCGATCGAGGGGCTGCGTTTCGGAGGGGTGGCAAGGATTTTCCTCCCCGAGGAGAAGATTAGGGACTCGTCGCATTACCAGCAGCAGCCGTGGTACCGAGGTTTTCATGATTCTCGTTTGACGAGCAGACAGCAGCCCGCCACCCCGGCACCGGTTAGCTCTATGACCATGCTCCAGTCGCAGAAGCTGTACAGCGACGCTGGTAGCCTCGGCGGCGCGATGACCAGCGCCGCGATGTCCACGATGGGCAGCATGGCGCCGACGTACAGCTCGATCAACTCGGTGGGATGCATGCCGATGGGTATGTCGATGGGCGTCGGAGTCGGGCCGAGCTGCAGCCCCCAAGGCGCCGGCGGTTTCAACATGAGCACCATGAGCTCGGCCATGGGGATGGCCTCGATGGGCGGCGGTGGCATGGGCGGCTACGGGAGCGCGTCGATGGGCGGCGGTGGCGCGTGCATGAGCGCCGTCGGATACGGGCCCCTGACGCCGGGCGGCGGCGCCGGTGTGACCAGGGACCCGCTCTCCCTGGCCGAGCCCGACTCGCCCAACTCGGCCCTTCAGCGGGCGAGGACCGACAAATCTTATCGGAGGAGTTACACCCACGCGAAGCCGCCCTACTCGTACATCAGCTTGATCACGATGGCGATCCAGAACGCGCCGACCAAGATGCTCACCCTGTCCGAGATCTACCAATTCATCATGGATCTGTTCCCGTTCTACAGGCAGAATCAGCAACGCTGGCAAAACTCGATCAGGCACTCGCTCAGTTTCAACGATTGTTTCGTGAAAGTGGCGCGCACCCCGGACAAGCCGGGCAAGGGCTCGTTCTGGACCCTCCACCCCGAGAGCGGGAACATGTTCGAGAACGGGTGCTACCTTCGAAGGCAGAAGAGGTTCAAGGACGAGAAGAAGGAGTTGACCAGGCAGAACAACAAGCACCAGCAGCACCACACGGGGGCGGCGGCGGCGGCGGCCGCGGTCGCCGTCGCGGCCGCCGCCGGCCACAACAGCCCCACCTCCCACGAGCTTGCCCACGCGGCGAAGAAGAGCGCGGCCTCTTCTCTCCACCACGGGGCCCAGCAACAGGACGACAAGGATCTTCACTCCCTGGTCACCTCCCATCACCACCATCACGCGGCAGCGGCGAGCCTCCATCAACATCACGCGAGCCTGAAGAGCGACGCGGCCGACATAGGGGGCCTGTTGGGCCCGGATCTCGGCGCGGCGCACGACGAGTTGACCGCGATGGTCAGCCGAAGCCTTCACCCTCACCTCATCTCGGAGCCGGCCGCTGCCCTCCACCACGGGATGGCCGGCAGCCTGAAGCAGGAGCCGCCGTACACAGCCGCCAGCCACCCGTTCAGCATCACGAGGCTACTGCCGGGCGCGACGGCGGCCACCTCGCCCGGCGCCCAGGACATCAAGCCGCCCGAGATGAAGATGTACGAGCAGTTGCACCAGAGCTACGCCAACTTCGGCTCGCCCCATCACCCGCACGCCCACTCCGCGCCCCCGAGCCACCACCATCACAACGGGATGCACACGGCCTCGAACGCGGCAACCCCTATGCACAACATGACCAACCACCACCACCAGGAGTATTACCAAAGCCCGTTGTACCATCACGCGACCAGCGTGGCGAGTAGCAGCGCGCCCCCGCCGTCCACCGTCGCCACAGCGGCACCGGGCTTGTGACATCACGCTACCCATCCCTACGCCCTAGCCTGAGTCGCTGCAGCCGCGGCGTACGCCGCCACCAATCCCTCGACCACCGTCAATTTCGTCCTACCGCCCGCCCATCATCACCATCATCATCATCACCATCATCATCTTCTTCATCATCAACCGCCTACCTCCTCCTCCTCCTCATCCTCCTTCTCCTCGTCCTCCATGTCCTCGTCCTCGTTCTCATCCTCCTCCTCGTCCTCGTTCTCATCCTCCTCCTCGTCCTCGTCGTCGTCCTCGTCGTCCTCCTCCTCCTCCTCCTCCTCCTCCTCCTCCTCGTCCTCGTCGTCGTCGTTCTCCTCGTCCTCCTCCTCCTCCTCCTCGTCCTCCTCGTCCATGTCCTCGTCGCATCCGACGCCCGTTGTGTCGCAATCGACGTCCGTTCGAGCCTCGGCGACGATTCAACCGCAGCAGCAGCAGCAGCAGCAGCAGCAGGGATCGCAGCAGGAATCGCAGGAGCCGCAGAAACGTCGGCGGCCGAGGTGCGAGGAAAACGAGGTGGAGGAGGCTTGCTGGCCCGTCGCGCACGAGAACGATTACGACGAGGAGGAGGAGGAGGAGGAGGAAGAGGACGAGGAGGATATGTGAGACGATGATGTGAGGAAGAGGAAGATCGGGGGTGATGGTCGTCGGAATCGGTGAGAATCGCGCGGCTGGATCTTTTCGGTCGTTGTCGGGAAGGTGAGAGGGGACGGTGAGGTGTGCGGGTGCAACGAGAGCGTCTCGACGACTCGACCACTGGAGGAACACGGGATCGGGAGACGAACGAGTTGGGCAGGTGCGAATTTTCGGTTTCTTTTTGTGGAAAGAGTGAACTTGGTTTGATCGTGAACTTGCTTCTGTTTTCCTCCTCGATGATCGAAGAATCGCGTCTTTTTCTCTTTCTTTCTTTTCTCTCGCTCGCTTCGACGAGACTGTTAATTCCCTGATTCGTTCGAAAGGACGATCTTTAAAGACTCGCGATTCTTCGATTATTTCGAAATTGTTTTGCATCGATGAAAGCTAAATAATTGAAGAAAATATACACACAATATATATATATATATTACACAAGTACGACGTCGATCTTGCTTTTCTAAGAAATCGTGCTTTTAAAAAAAGTTATCATTGCCACGGAAATGAAATACGAGTGGAAAATTGGATCTCGAGGTGGATCGACGTCGTACCGACATCGTTTTTTCCACCGTGAAACGGAGTGGAAGTAAAGTTCTATCGAGATCAAGCGCCACTCGAATCGCGTGACTCATCGAGAGATAGGTGTGTAGAATCGATTGCGATCTAGAGGGGAAATAAAAACGAAGAAATTCGTTATTGGCCCCGTTCGCTCGATCCGTTTCCTCCCCGCTCGAGTTTCCGCCTCGTTCCAATTCCAAAAAAACGTTCACCTCCAAGTGTTACGAATAGGTTTTTTTCTGTGATACGCGACAACGATGCACCGGCGATCCTCTGGCTGCGTGACGAAGTCGCCCGAATCGTTGCTCTCCTTCCTTTCTTAAAACGCGAGTGCAATTTCCTTCTTCTCGAGAGGAAAATTGGTCGGTGGATCTCTGTATTCTTCTCTTCGCTGTATTCGAGACGCGAATTATCTCTCCGTGTCTTTCTTCTTCGTTTTCCTCGTGCTTCAGCGGTGAGACAGGTGATCGTCGATTGAATTAAAAATTCGAATTACAGTGGTTTCGTGGTTCGTCGATTTCGTTTCGACTCGTCTTCGAGGATCGTTACCGACTTTTTAAGTTTTTAAGAAGCCTCGAGTTTTCAGCCGATCCATATGATTTATAACGTCTCTGACTCATTCGACCACGCATTTCCTCCGGAACAAAGGACGAACAATCGCCAGACGATTGTTTACCGAGTATAGATTGCGATACTAGAAAGCGATAGCGAAGATTCTTTAGAATTATCTGTACCTTCGATGATGCATTCCATTTTTCCACCGGTCATTGATCTCTCTCTTCGTTTCCTACGTTCCACGTATTTTCCTCCTGCCGCGATTTTACGCTAAAATTCGACGATTAGAAGATTTTATCGAGGCGTGATATAAAGTGGTGATATCTCGCGAGTTTTGTACGGCGCGCAAAAATGGATCGCGCAGATGACAACGCGAACGATTTCTCTTTGGCAACGGATAACATGGAAAAATTCGATAACGACGATCTTCGAAGACGATCTTCGAAAGTTTTGAAATGTTACTACGAGTATCGTCGAGAGAAGGAACCACGCGCGGAAGGGAATCTCGAATAAGAATATTACAGATGAATTGTACGATTCGTGAAAGTATCTTGTCACTTTTTTAAATCATCCCGTCCCGTGATAACGATCGCGTCTGAAATCGAATTCTAATTACCATCATGAATCTTGTATTTAATCGTTTCTACGATTCTTTTCGAGTTAACTAAGCGTTGAACTCATCGTTGAATTTTCATTTCTAAATTTTATACTCGTCGAAAAGTTTTCTTCCTCCCCTTCCAAAAAAAAAAAAAAAAAAAAATTCGGAAGAAAATTCGATTCTCGTGACTCGAAGACGCCAAGAGTTTGCGATTCGTGTCTCGAAGTTTATTAATCGAGACCTCGAAGGGAAGGAGAGGTTCGTTGGATGAGTGGTTGGCTGGCTGGCTGGCTCGAGCGCCGGCGTAGAGCGAAAAATGTGATAAAAAAAAAAAAAAAACCGCGAGAATAACTCTAAATTAACGAACGTAGGCTTGCGAAAGTGACGTTCACGCCTGTGCATTTCCCCCTCGTAGTAGAGACGCGCGTATTCGTACGTAACGTTATACTCGAAAATCCTCCTCCTCGTACGATACGCTCGCGAATCGCGCGACGCAACACGACACGAAAGAAGAAAACGGAACGCCGAGAGAGTTTTCTTTTCGAAGCGTCGACAAAGAGGCAGGACACGTCCACAGTGTTTTCTTTTCTTTTTTTTGTATGATACGTGTAGATAGCCGCACAACCTAACGTGTACGATGTACAATAATTATATATGTTACAGGGAGCTCTATATATATNACATAAAAAAACTGCGAGCGAATGAGAGAGCGAATGATGATCGTACGTGAGTGAGAGAGGCAGCATCGAGAGCATTGTACAGCGCGTTTCAAAAGCATCACTCTCTCCCTTCCCTCCTTTCCGAGAGCCTGGCAGCTGGAGTCACCCTCGAGTCTCGACCACCCCAGTCGATTCCACGACCGGTAAACGGGGGGGTTGCTTTTGAAACACGCCCCTCCACGAAACGCCCTGTAAATAGAGGAGACCGAGAGCCGGGGAGCAGCGCGCATCGCGGATGATCGCCGATGATCGCCGTTGCGAGGGGAAAAAAAAAAAAAAAAAAAAAGGAGAAAAAAAGTAATAATAATAATATTAATAATAATAATAATAATAATAATTAATAATAATATTAATAATAATAATATTAATAATAATAATAATAATGATATCTTAATCGTCGGATCCAAGTGTGTTTCTAGGTTTTTCCTTTTATCGACTTGTACTATTTCTCTCCTCCGCCCTTCATTCTTCTTCACCGCTGTTCGTCGTCGAACCGCGGTGAGAAAAAAACCGCGAAAAAAACCGAGCAAAAAACGATACGAGCATAGAGAGAGAGAGAGAGAGAGAGAGAGAGAGAGAGAGAGAGTGAGAAAGGGAGTAAGAAAAGGAGAAAGTTTCGCACGCTCGTTCCCTCGTTTCGTCGTTCAGCCTCTCCCGATCGAGCGCGCGCGGAATCGTAGGCGAGATTCTCGAGACTCTGAACGGCGATCACGCGAAACTGGGATGCGATCGCGTACGCGCCTGCGCGCGAAACGATAAAATCTCGAAGTCACGAAATCTCATCGCCATGTTTACGCTTTCATTGTTCCTGTGCATTGTTCCGGCATTCCTCCACGCTTCTCCTCGCCCGCTGTACGTTTCCCCGGTGTGTTTTCGGCCGGGGGAGGGGATCGAAACACCCTTCATTCCCATTTACTTGCCCCGTCGAAACCTCTCGAAACTTCCTTCTCTTTCTCCTTCTCCTCCTCCTCCTCCTCCTCCTCTTATTCCTCTCCCTCTCCCTCTTCCCGTTGCCTTTCTTCTTGTTCCGCAACAACAACAACTTTTACCACTTACTTGTTCGAATCGCCGCTTCGGATACATTTTTTTCAGTGTGTCGTTTCTGGCCGGGGATGAGCGAATCTTGAGAATCACTTTGCTCGATGCGATCTGTGGTGTGGTGATTCTGGATGTGGGCTGAGATGTAAATAACACGTACGCGCCACAGCGGAAATTACGTCCACGGCCCTCGCGAGTTTTCGGGCCGGGGACCGACGCAGAAACGACGCGAGCAAAACGAGGATGTAAATGTTTCAATAAATCCACGTATTTCTACGAAAAATTTTGACTACTTTTTTTCGACGTTCTTCTCCTTTCTTTCTTTCTTTTTTTTCTTTTTTTTTTTTTTTTTTTTTTTTTTAGAAAAAGAATCTTTCATTCTCGAAGCTAGTGGTAGGTAAGCAGGCAAGCAGCAAGCGAGATTTTTTTTTTTCTTTAAATTTTATTCAGAGACGTTGCAGAGATGTTCTCGAATAATATTCACCGACGGAATGGAAAATAGTTTTTTTTCTTCTTTTTTTATTTTACACTATATCGGACGCAAAGCTTTCAGAGTTGTTAATTAATTCACGACTCTAACCGTATATTCCGCGAGCAGGATCGCCGATATTCAGAGTCGAAAATTTCACGATATCTTTCTTCAACCTGTTCGTAACGTTGAAACGAAAATCACGAGGAAAGTTGCGCAAAGTTTTCACTCACAAGAAGAACCATTACAAGTTTTTGCATATTCATTAAATTGGAGACTTTTGCTAATTGATTTTTAGTTAACCACGATTGGGCACGAAAAGAGAAAAAAAATTCCGCTTTCGTTCCCAACGTTCCAAAATGCAAATAACGAAACCGGTTAATAAATAAAATAAGATAAAGTTACAAACGTAAATATTTCATCGTTAATAAAAATACGATAGCACTCGCGTACTTTCTAGTTAAATCATCGTACTTACATCGATGGATACATCATCGGCTGTAATAGCAAGCTTATTTCCGAGGAATCGTCGTCGTGTATTTTAATCACACGATTTCAGATACGATAACGCGCGTGTAGTGTCCACTTTGGAACGAGTGAACAAATCGAAAATAAGATAATAAAGTAACACGTATATTTTTATAGCGTCGCTTTTGTCTAAACTATATTATAAATTTTTTCTCGTTTCTTCTTCCTTCTTTACGCGAACAGGCAATAAAGATAATTTCGTCGATGAAATTATTTGGTAGCGTTTCTCGTCCAGAAATTTTATTCGTTTCGTGGTGAAGTGAAGAAAAAAGTTGTCGTGACTTTTTTTTCTTCTTTCTTTCTTTTCTTCTTTCTATTCTCCTTCGTCGCGATTAACGATCGTTATTACTCTAGTAATCTCTATTTCTTTATTAATATTATTAGAGATAATACCTAAAACGTTTCGATATATATCTAAGATCGCTATGTCGTGACACGAATTAGATAAGAAGTTCGCGACACAAATTTCAAAGTTGAACGTTTACGATTGAAAATTCAACTCCGTCTAAAAAAAAAAAAAAAAAATCATAATTACGATTTTTCTCTTTCTGAAGAATTTAGAATTTTTCTTCACGTTTTCGTTTCGACGAAAAGAGTTTAATTGATTGAAATTAATCGAATGAACGTTCGACTTTTATCCACATCCCCGCCGATTTTATTTCTCATTCTGCCTATTATTTCTGGATCTGGCTTCCGCCCCATCCGGCTCTCCTAATCCGTGTATGCAATACGATACGCGCTCATTAATTACGGATTCACCGGACGAACTCTGGCGAATGGGATAAAAATTTGGCCGATTATCAACAGGTTCCCTCGATTAACGGTAATAACGGGTTCGGTTCATCGAAATCGTTCAACGTCCGAGCGTGACAACGTGACGAGTTTCCTTCCGCAAAATCGATTCCGAAATAAGATCGAATAATAATGAACAAGTTCCATCGATTATTACTGCGTTTATTGTCGAATACATAGTGATATAAACGAATATAGACGCATACTTTTCTTTCCTTCCTTTTTCTTCTTCCTTCGATGTTTCTTGAAAATTTACGAAAGATCGACGAGACCGAGGTACGCGTCGAACGACTATCCCTATCGATTTTTTCTTTACCAGATACTCGTTGCCCGAATTTACGGCCCGAATGGTGTATCCATTATCTTATCTGCCCCCCTTTTCACGTCAACCATTAAAAGTTTCTATTACTACCTATCCCGCTTTTATTACTCTCAAATTGACCGTCTCCCTTCCCCCCCCCCCCTAAATCGAACGCCACCTTGCCGCGCGCGACAAAGTTTTTTTAAAATACTTCTCGAGAAGAGAAGAGAATCCCGTACGAGGGAGATTACAATTGTGAAACGATTACCTTTGAAATTTCACGGAGAGATAACGGTCAATAATCGATCAGTCTAACAGGTTAACGAGGAATAAAAACGAAAAACACTTACATCCGATCCAGAAGTGGGAGAAATCTACGATCTAACGTCGAATAGATCGCGTCGAAAAACAACATAGAGCAGATATTATCTCGTTATTTCTTCAACCACGATATTTTTACTTTTACGAAAGTAAAGTGTACGTTGCACGGGTGGATAAATTGTGGGGCAAAATTCACGGAAATAAATTGCGATTGGGAGGAAAAATCGCGAGCGGAAGGAGAGTCTGGGGAGGGGAAGGGAAAGGGGGGGGGGGAAAGAGGGAAGCTGGGCGGCGTAACGAGTCTTAGTTAACGGGTGGACAATCGAGGTGCAATCTCCCGCGGATTATTCGGCATGATACACAGACAGATATACATCGAGAGGTACTACAAACCTGTGTATCTCGCCAATATTTGACTAAATCATGAACAATGTTTGATTGTACACATGCGCGCGACCGCGCGCGCTCATATCGCGCGCACACATGCTCCGGCTCATTCGATATAGGCTCGTCGTCCCGTGAAACGAGACACTATACATATACATATATATATACGTGCGTGTATATATATATATATATATATATATATATATATATATAAAATATATGCATATAGTATCGTACACGTATATGAAAGAGGAAGGAAGAAAGAAAGAAATAAAGAAAGAAAGGGACGCGATGTAGGGAGCGGAAACGAGACGATGGACGGATAGAGACGGGGTCGGTGAAAGTATAGTAGCGTGGGTCGAAGGGAGTGGAAGATGGGGAGAAGCGGTAAGACACGGAGGGAAAAGAGGTGGAAAAATAGGCGCAAGAAGGCAGAAGAGAGGAAAAAAAAGGAACGGGTGTACGGGTTGGCGAGGAAGAGTGGCGGGAGTGGAGGAGATAGAGACGAGCTCGAAAGACACGAGGCCAAGGGAGAAAGAGAGTGACTGTGGCGGAGAACACGGCGGACGAAAGGTGGAGTAACGGCGACGCGAATGGGTCGAGGAAGGGCAGGCGGGAGAGTGGGGGTAGAAGCGGGGAACGCGAAGGAGAGGGGAGGGGCGAGGCAGGGACCGATAAGGCGGGAGTGGGGAGAGGCGCGACACCGTGGGCGGCGTGGTGGGGGAAACGTGCGGCGCTGCGAACGCGGCGGTGGGGATGGGTGAACGGGAGGAGGTGGAGGAGGAGGAGGAGGAGGAGGAGGAGGAGGAGAAGGGACGCCGATATCGACGAGGAGAGGAAAGCCGTGTGCGTGTGCAACGAACGTGCCCTCCTCCCTTTCGACCCGTCCATCTCTTTTTCTCCTTCTCTATCTCCGCGTCTCTGGCTCGGTGTGGAAAGTACGCGGCGAGGGTTGCCGCGCGAAGGAGGAGGATAGGAAGGGCAGAAGCCCCCTCGCGTGGAATTTAACGCTTCATCGATGGGTTTTATCAGCGGCTTGCTCTCGGGACACGGCGACGATAAGCGGCGTCGTTAATTCGAGGATATTAAACGGGACACTCTGACGGACACACAGCGAACAGGGGATCGGATATGACAGGTTAGTCGCGACTCGGCCATGCGTCGGTGGTTTTACGATTCTCTCGAGATGGTGTAAGAAATAACGCAATGGTATGATATACGATACGACGCGGTTCCCGATCGAGGTTTTTTTCTACGATATATCCTATCAGGATTGAAATAAAGATAGGCACGGTATTACGTAATCGATCGTTTCATTATTATTACGGATGATCGTCATATCGGAAAATCCCTTCGACATACAGGTAGACGCGTCTTACTCCTCCGTTTCACGTGGGTCGCGTGGAGTGTGCACGGCTGCATTGCGTCGCCTGTATGCAGATATTTGCACGAGCGTACATGTGCACGTGGTGTTAGTCAGGGTAATTTGCAGCTTCGTTAATTTATGGTTGCGCAAGCGTGAATTTCGCGTCGTCAGCAGAGGCGAGGAGTCAAGGTTCGCGGAGAATCAGTGACAAGATGTCTGACCGCAGACCGTACGTGGCGATGCATCCAAGTCCTTCGAGGAAATATTCTCTCCCTCTCGGTATCGCGTTCCACGTGTTCATTTTTTCAAAGATTAAAATTCACTTTGAATACAGATATTACGTATTGGCGACTTATCGAAGTTTTTCAGTCTGAACGATGCGTGCGATTAGTAATGCAGTTTCGATTAGATTCCTTCCCTCTTTATAAAGTTGCAATTTGAAAAAATTCCGTTTGATGTTTCATTATCGTATTTCACGCGTATCGTAATCGGTACGCCTAAGTATTTTACTTGCACTGTCACGCAACGATATCGTAATCGTAATTCGCGTAATCGAAAGTTGTGTTACAGTCGTGACTCGCGCGATTATTATTATTATTATTATTATTATTATTATTATTATTATTACTTCTTTTTTATGCGTTACGATCTCGCGGTAATAATAATAATAATAATAATAATTTTCGAAACAACGATCACGCGACTAGAGAATGAATTAAATAAAAAGAGCAAACGTAAACGCTTAGTTTTTTTCTTTTCTTCTTTTTTTAACATTTGCATATTATTTAGCGGTCGAGAAACTCGATGGAAAACTTATTGCAGTTTTTCTTTTAATTAGCGTTGTCATAATTAAGCAAGAACGTTGTGGACAGGGCAAATATTTGAGGCAAGATGAGCGGACCCATAGCCACTATTAAACCACTTTCATCGTCAAATGTTTCCGTATTTGTCGTGAAATAGTTTTCCAACGACGTGTTAATAAAACGTAAACAACGAGCATAAAAGTATTAATGTTGCTTTGATTCTTCCTATCGGGGGCAAATATTTGATGAGTGATCGAACAACAATTTTATCTCCTCCCTTTTATTTTTTACCGCGTATATTAGTCGCGTGACCAGGCCCCTGGCCGCGCTCGCGTGTTTGTCAACGATGCGACAAATGTTAACCCTCGAATCGCGTAACGCGGTACACGCCATCCCCACCATTGTTCCTCGAAAATAATTAGAAAAGAATTAGGTAAACGAACGAGATCGAGGATGAATCGTTTCTCCGCTTGCTCGACTCGTTACCGAGATGTTTTTAAAGTACTCGAGACCGTCCGTTTGAACAGTCAGCTTTAATTCTTGCTTCGAGTATCATTTGTTTCCCATTACAAATATTGGCCAATGATGGCTAAGCTAAGTTGAAGGTTAATATCTCGTATATCGTCTCGTATCGAAATTATTCCAAGTATCGATACGATTTGCGTAAGAACCTCTTTCGAGAAGAGAAATTTTTTCTTTTTTCCTCCGAATCGTTTCCTCCAACTCGATAAAATTTACAAGACACAGCGAATAACTCTCGCACGATCGAATAATATCAGATAAGAGATATCTTAACGCCGCCTCTTAAGTGCAACATGCCGATCTCGATTTTTTCCCTTCTTCTTCT
This sequence comes from Apis laboriosa, assembly GCF_014066325.1. Lineage (NCBI taxonomy): Eukaryota > Metazoa > Arthropoda > Insecta > Hymenoptera > Apidae > Apis > Apis laboriosa. The sequence continues at coordinate 619,616 of NW_025222452.1, forward strand.
TCTTCTTCTTCTTCTTCATCATCGGATTCTCGCATCCAACCTGCGCAAACGTTTACGTTTTTTCCACGTAATTTTCTTATCTTATGCGTAATTTCTTGACGCATTTCTCGCCATGATTCCCGATCCAATCGACGTAATCGCGATTATGCAACGCGATAAACATTCGCGAGAAATTTCTAAGAGAGAGAGAGAGAGAGATAATTATAGGTAGGAGAGAGGAAAACTCGAAATTTCGAGAATTAAATCGCAAAGGAGTGAGAAGAAAGAAAAATCATTCGCACGATTTTCTCACGAGTTTCCCACTTTTCGAATATGAATCGTAGAAATCGAACGAATCGGGACGGGAGGACAAACAAAATTATCGGAATTATAAAATTGACGCGAATTGATATTTTGTTACTGATATTCATTCCGCCGCTGCGCATACACACACACACACACATATACATATATATACACATATATAGAGAAATTTATTTACACTCGTCGAAGATGATCGGGCGATAAAACAATAACGAAAAATCGACTTGATCGCGGTGCGATGTGTTCAGCATAAAAAATGTAATTTCAAGGGAGAGAGAGGGGAGACAATAAACGCGTAATAAACAAAAAGTTTACGCGCGTACGCGCGATCGATTAGCGTCGAGCTGCGAATTTCATTTTAATGGAGTGTAATGGCTTTATGGAAATACGATATAATAATTCGCTGGTACGGCAAACATGATAAAAACTGCAAACAATTTTGATACATTTCACGCATCGCGCACGGGCCCGTATAATTTTCAATTTAATTTTATAACTGGAACTCGTGGACGCGTGCGCGCCAGCGTCCCGCTTCGTTCGTTCATCCCTCATTGTTTCGTTCCAACTAATGAGAACGCAAAATATATATGTATATGTATACGTATATTTTGTCTGTCTCTGTTTGGAAAAAAATTCAAATTTATCGTTTCATTTCCATTATCGAACGAGTATCTTTCGACCATTCTTTATCTACTTAGCTCCAATTTGTAGGGAAAAATAAATATCTTTCCGTTTAATTTAATCCGATGATTTTAACCAAATTTAAAAAAAAATTATTATCATCTCGCGGATATGATTGGTATGATTATTTGATACGAAGAAATAAGAGAATTGTGAATTATCTATGTAAAGGAGAAGAAGAAGCGTATAATTTTTTTCTCTCTACGCGAGGATTTAAGCAGGCAAATGTTATTCCATTCCGTTTCACGCGTGACATAATACCACCAGTGCCCCTTTTAATTAAACGTTACTACGATTAACGCACACATACTCTCTCTCTCTTTCTCTTCCATGAACGATACAAATATTCGAGGCGAGGTTATACCTATTTCTATATTACTTATTTCCACCGGCCTCTTCGCAGCAAATTTCCACGCGTTCGCCCTTTTTCATTCATTCTCGATACTCACTTTCTCACCTCTTATTTTGAAACGTTTAATATAAAACGAGGCGAGAAAGTTAATCGCCCCATCCAGATTTTTGTTACCGACTTTCCTTTCTCTTCCTCCTATTCTTTTCCTCCCCAATTTCTCCGCTAAAATAAAATTCGTCGCATTCTCCGAGTTAAAAACCGCTCGTCTCCGATTAACCTCTTCCTTTCGAAAGGAAAGAAAAGAAGCGGAAGAAAACTCGCTCGAAGTCGGCGAGGAAGACCGCCAAAATATGTAATCGAAACGGAGAGGATGAAACATCCTATTTAAGCTTTGAGTGTTGGATTCAGTGCAGCCATCGCTCGCTTTATCCTCGTTCACCCTCGCATCTTCCATTCCTCTTTTCCGACCAACAACAACTCCATCAACAACAACCCTTCGACCTCGTTCGTATCCTCCAACGCTCGAAGAAGAAGAAACAACCTCGTCCATCCTTCTTCCCTTGTAATTTTCTCGATCGTGGAAAGGATTACAACCCGCTCTCAATACTTCTCCCTGCACGTATCCCGATGAGACGAAAGGCAAAGTCTGTCCGAGGTTGTGCAGCGCGGTTTACTTAGGTGCGGCCGAGAAATTGAAATTTTCGTAAACGGATTAGGGGTAAGGGGAGGGAGGGAGGGAGGGGGCCGCACGACAAACTCCTTGTTAATTAGAATGTAATCCGCCCGCTTAATGGGGGGACGGTCCGCTAATAAAATCGCACGTCCTCGCCGATCTGAGACAATTTCGCCGGCCAAATTGAACGCTCCCCGCGTCTCGAGGAACCAACCCCTCCTCTCCTCTTCCCCTCCAGATCTGATCGCGGAAATTCGACCAATTCAAGGATTTCGAACGTGGAGGGTTTCGATTTCGCTCGCTTCGTTGCAAAAAATCTTTTTTGCTTTTCCAATTTGCGGATATATATATATATATATACGTTTTGAAGATATATATATATATACGTTTAACCCGTATTTTTAATCGTTACGATTAAAGGTTGAGCTGGTTGGTTGGAATTATCGCGTCGGTTAAATTTCTTCCAGATAACCGTAAGGTAAGTTTACTCTGCCTCACTCGAGGGGAGGGGAGGAGGAGGAGGAGGGGGAGGAGGAGGAGGGGGAGGAAATTACGTAACGTAGGTGGGTACCCAAGGGGAGGGAAATACGTGTGTATATTTTTCTTCGATAAAACTGTATTTTCCCTCGGAGAAGGGAGGGAGGGAAGGCCTCTTTCTTGGAGAGGAGAGCAAGTGGAAAAAGATCGGATCGATTCCGAGGTCTCTATTTGGTTATCGTTACGCAACGCCTCTCGTAATCTCGCGTCGTAAGCCCTTCCGTAATTTCCCCATACGCCATCTCTCGCAGCGGCCACCACGCTTTCAAACTCTCCCGGGGATCGAATCGGCGCGTTAACTCTTCCAAGAAGCGGAGGAAGACCGCCGAAATATGCGATATATAATCGAGAAACGGAGAGGGTGAAATATGTTATTCAAGCTTTGGGTGTTGGATTGAAGGAGCAAGGAAGGGAATAAAATAAAATATCTTACAAGATATATTATAAGGAATCAAATTTGAAACAAGGCAGGAACCGCGTTTAAGAAGAAAGGAAAAGAAAAGAAAAGAAACGCAAGAGAGATGAAAAGAATTCTCTTGAAACCGAAATCTAAAGCCTATATGAAAGAGAGAGACAGCGACAGGAAAAAGAAGAAAAGAAAGAAAGAAAGAAAGGAAAGAAAGACGAAGCCAGTAGGGTGAATCGAGCGAGCCGGGAAAAGAGACTCGCGGAGAATCTGAACCCGCTGCAAAAAGCACGGAGAGTGCAAGGAGCCAGGAGGAGGACGGAAAGAGAGAGAGAGAGAGAGAGAGAGAGAGAGAGAGGGAGGGGGAGAGCGAGAGGCAAAGAAGAGGAGGGAAAGACGGTTGTGCTGACGCGTGTGGGAGCGGCTATCAGCGAATATGAGCACGTTTATCAGCGTGGGGGGTTACGAAGCGTCGGCCATGTTGAACGAGCCTGCGTTCTGGCTCGTTCCACGCTCCCTGCCGCGTCTCTCCCACTCTCTCCCTCTCCATCCGTCCCTGTTTCGCCCATCGCTTTCACCCTTTCGCTCTGCCGTGCTCCTCGCCACCTCTTCCCTCTTCCCTCTTCCCCGTCCTCGTTCGCCCGCCGGGGGATCCAACCCATCCTCGGCCGTCCTCGTCCGACCTCGTCGCACCGGCGCGCTCCTTCTCTCCGTCCGTTTTACTGGAAACTCCATCCGGTTTGCTCACTCCTCGTCTGCCTCTGCCGCCAGCACACCCTCTCGCGCGCTCGTTCGTCCCTCTCGGTCGGACACGAAGGCGCGTCAATACCTCGGCCAAGCGTGCTTTGCACCCCGCGAAGTCTCATGGGCCGCGTTCGCTCGGGCCAACCAGAAGGCAAGCTGATACCCAGGCGTAGCGATGGCAACGCTTTCCTCGCTCGACCGCCGCCGGCCACCCGCTCCCTCTCTCTCTCTCTCTCTCTCTCTCTGTCCTCTCGCCTCCTCCTTCCGCCTTGCCACGCTTCTCTCTCGATCCCTCTCTCGATCCCTCTCTCTCTCTCTTTCTCGTGGAAAATCACGGGGAAAACGAAGGAGAGAAGCTCGAGATTTGCTTGGCTATCCCTAGAGGATGGATGTACGAGAGCAGATTCACGGCGTTCACTGGGCTACCGGGGTGGACGCCGATCGAATTTTTCCTAAGAGATGGATAAGAATCGAGGCTGAGGATGCGTTCTTCTGTTTCTTCCCTCGAGAATGATCGTCGAAAATTAAGAAGAATATCGTAAGAGAAATAATCATTGTTATTCCTCGATTATTAATCGAGATCTTTCTCTTCGTTTTCATCCCACGTGTTCGTCGAGAGCCTCGTCGAGGAATTCGCCAGAAGATTTCACTCCTCGCTCCTCGATGGAGCGAAACGAGAGATAGAGGCCTGTGAAATATTAAAACACCCCGTGAGACAGGGGTCGTTACGTCCTCTCTCCTCCAAATGAATTCCACCTCCTTTCAATTGTACTCGATAATTCCAGCGACGAGAGTCTCTCTCAAGTTACATTTACATTTCGTAGACGACGAAATTGTTTCCAAATATCAAGATTAGGCCGCGCACTGATATCTCTTGAAAATCGGGGGGAAATATTCTGTAACGTTGGTTGGGAGATGAAACGACGTTTCACCCGATCCCAACGAGTCGCAGGTTCACGAATACACGGAAGCCCTTTTCGACGAGTGGCGCCACGATCGATGCCTAATGCCGTTTTAATGGCGGCACGTTTCCAATTTCGCACCTCCCCGAATCGAGCAACAATATGCGAAATACTTCTTCCCTGGAGGGAGATCGAATCCTCGAGAAGAGGAACGAAAAAAGAGGAGGAAGGAAGTTCAAAACGAGTTCAAAAAACTATTGTTCGATCTCGAGGTGATTCCCTCTCCTTCAAAAGGGGAACAAAATTTGACACCGAACGGTTCATATTCTCTTCGCGAAACTCAGCTCGCAACAAACTCCTCTCATCGATCCACCTATTTTCTTTTATTTCGCTCGCGAAACGTTCGTTCTCGAAATTCGAGAGCCTCGATTTTAAAACAGCGAGAGGAGAAGTCGATTTAATCGAAAAATCGGCGGAAGACGATCGCTCCTTTCGTGTTCCTTTTCCTCTCTCTCTCTCTCTCTTGCCCGTTAAAACACCATTAACGAAAGGCGAAAAACCGAGGGGGATCGATGACAGGGTGTACACACCTGTTATACGGCTCGTAAATGGTTCACGCTAATTATTCTCATAATGCGCCAATGTTCGCCTCTATTTATCCGCAGCGAAGCGCAAAGGGTAAGCTGGACAATAACCGTATCGCAGGGGCGTGACCGGGGTGGTGGTTCACGCTCAGAGAAGCGCCCTGAAGGGTGTTCACGCGTATCATCGTTACAACCTCGTTTCGATCCTTTCCTAAATCCAATCTCGCCTAAATTTATCTCTCATCAACGTCACACGTATATGTACAGTTATATAAAAACCTTAAAGCGGAGGGGGAGGAAAAGTTGGCAAATTCTCGCGTTTCGCAATATTTGCGATCGTCGAAAGCGCGGCGTTTCGATTTGCGGAAGCGGCCGCAGCTCGATCCGCTCGCTGATCAGCAGTCGAAAATCGAGGCTGGCCTGGCAAAGGACGAGCGTGATGATCGCGGCGCTTGTTTGGATTTACCAATACGACAAACGGCAGAATCGCGGAACAAAGTCGTTGCCGACTATATATATATACATATACATATACATATATATATATATATATATATATATATATATACACGCATATATACACGCTTTAGACGACAAACGAAATCCGCGCTTGATGATCATCGACCCTTTGATCATCTCCCCGGGGATCGATCCGAGGGGGGATGAAAATCGAGGCTCTGTCTCTCTCCACGGTTTAAAAACAATCGACAAATTGTCACAATCACCGGTTTAATCGCGTTAAGGATAATGGCGCGTGTGATCACCGTGATCCGTGAACGAACCGCGTGAACGAACATGTGCGGTCGCCTTTGGTTTCGTCGCAACACCTGATTTCATCCACCCCTGCTTTCCGGGGGAGCTTTTCGATCCAGAAGAAAAAAAAGTGGATTAAGTGGATTGCAGTTAGTTGTGGGTCGTGTCGGGAATTATGCACCGGTTGATGCGGGGAGAGCAGATTTTCTGCCACTCCGTTTGACGGGGGGATGAATTTTTCAGGCTTGCGTTGGCTACGATCGACTTGGAATCTTTTGGAATATTTTTAAGCTTTAAATATTAAGAGATTTAAAATTTAAAATTTTTAATTTTGAAATTTTTTTCTTACTTAAATTTTACTTTTTTTTTAAACTTTTGAGAAATTTATGTCCGTTCGACGTCTCCCTCGAAATGGAGAGAGATGGTTCGAAGGAAATTCGAATAACCTCTAAGGATAAAGGAGGAAAGGTATTGTATACAAAGGTATTGGGCCTCGAACAGTTTCGAACAGGTTACGAAGTTATCCTATCGATTTGCACGTCTTGCTCATCGGTCATGATCCGCTCGAGTGTGACCATCGGCGTAATGATCGCTGACCATGGCAATCCTCCATGGTTATCCTCGTGCAAATCCACGCGCTGTACGGACAGGCACGTCTCGCAACGCCGTTTCTACTCCACACGATCGTGCCACGCTCCTTTTTCCACGCTCGCAGCTGATAAAACTGTGCGTCGTCGAAAAAGATTCGACCATTTTCGAAAATCGAGGCCGATCTTGAACTCTTGAATTCTTTCTTTCTTCTTCTAACTACTTTGAAATTTTCCACTCGAAATGAGAAAAAGCGAAAGAAAGAAAAAAAAGAAAAAAAGCGAAAGAGAGAAAACAGTTAGATAGGGAATAAATGGGGATATATAAAAAAGGAATGGAATTTTCGAAACTGATCTTGAACTCTTGAATTCTTTCTTTCTTTTTTTTCTTCTTTTTAAGAGAAATGAGAAGAGAGAAAACAGTTGGATAGGGAATAAATGGATATAGGAAAAAGGAATGGAATTTTCGAAGTCGATCTTAAACTCTCGAATTCTTTCTTTCTTTTTTCTTCTTCTAACTATTTTGAAATTTTCCACTCGAAATGAGAAAAAGAAGGAAGAGAGAAAATAATTGGGTAGGGAACAAATGGATATACGAAAAAGGAATGGAATTTTCGAAGCCGACCTTGAACTCTTGAATTCTTTCTTTCTTTTTTTTCTTCTTCCTAAGAGAAATGAGAAAAGAGAAAACAGTTGGATAGGGAATAAATGGATATAGGAAAAAGGAATGGAATTTTCGAAGCTGATCTTGAATTCTTTCTTTCTTTTTTCTTCTTCTAACTATTTTGAAATTTTCCACTCGAAATGAGAAAAAGAAAGAAGAGAGAAAATAATTGGGTAGGGAACAAATGGATATAGGAAAAAGGAATGGAATTTTCGAAGCCGATCTTGAACTCTCGATTTTTTTCTTTCTTTTTTTTCTTCTTTTTAAGAGAAATGAGAAAACAGTTGGATAGGGAACAAATGGATATAGGAAAAAGGAATGGAATTTTCGAAACTGATCTTGAACTCTTGAATTCTTTTTTTCTTTTTTTCTTCTTTTTAAGAGAAATGAGAAGAGAGAAAACAGTTGGATAGGGAATAAATGGATATTGGAAAAAGGAATGGAATTTTCGAAGCTGATCTCGAATTCTTTCTTTCTTTTTTCTTCTTCTAACTATTTTGAAATTTTCCACTCGAAATGAGAAAAAGCGAAAGAAAGAAAAGAAAGAAAAGAAGCGAAAGAGAGAAAACAGTTAGATAGGGAATAAATGGATATAGGAAAAAGGAATGGAATTTTCGAAGCCGATCTTAAACTATCGAATTCTTTCTTTCTTTTTTTTCTTCTTCCTAAGAGAAATGAGAAGAGAGAAAACAGTTGGATAGGGAATAAATGGATATAGGAAAAAGGAATGGAATTTTCGAAGTCGATCTTAAACTTTCGAATTCTTTCTTTCTTTTCTTTTCTTTTTCCCACGTAAAATGAGAAAAAGGAAGGAAAAAAGAAAACATTGGAGAGGGAACAAATGGAAACAGGAGCGCGAGAATTTTCGAAGCCGATCTTGAACTCTTGAATTCTTTCTTTCTTTTTTCTTCTTCTAACTATTTTGAAATTTTCCACGCGAAATGAGAAAAAGGAAGGAAGAGAGAAAATAGTTGGATAGAGAACAAATGGATATACGAAAAAGGAGCGCGTACGAATTTTCGAAGCCAATTTTGAACTCTTGAACTCTTTCTTTCTTTTCTCTTCTTCTTTCCAAGCGAAACGAGAAAAAGAAAGACAGAGAGAAAACAATTGGAATAAGGAACAAATGGATATACGAAAAAGGAATCGAATTTTCAAAGCCAATTTTGAACTCTTGAACTCTTGAATTCTTTTCTTTTCTTCTTCCCAAGCGAAACGAGAAAAAGAAAGAAAGAGAGAAAACAGTTGGAATAGGGAACAAATGGATATACGAAAAAGGAATCGAATTTTCGAAGCCGATCTTGAACTCTTGAACTCTTGAATTCTTTTCTTCTTCCCAAGCGAAATGAGAAAAAGGAAGAAAAAAAAACAGTTGAATAAAGAACAAATGGATACGAATACGAAAAAAGGGGCGCATACGAATTTTCGAATCTTGAACTCTTTCTTCTTTTTTTTTCTTCCAACTACTTTGAAATTTCTCACGCGAGATGAGAAGAAAGAGAGGAAAACGTTGGAAATACTAAAATGAATATCCTAAAAAAGGAGGGCGGTACGAATCGAATTTTCCCTGAAAACGTAACGAGATCTTGGAGGTTATTTGCGCAGTTCCTTGCGCGGTTAAGGGACGATCGATCGCAATTTGCCAGTTAACCTGATTGCCTCGAGTAACCATTTCCGTAATTGTAGCGGAACCACGGTCATCTCTTGATCATTGTCTCGTAAATCCACACTCGCCGCTGTCCGGCACGTCTCTCTCGTCGCGGCCGCGACCGACCCAATTGTTTGTCCACCGCCATTCCCTTTCGCTATATCCCACCTCTCTCCCCCTATTCCCTACTTTAACCCTAAAAAAACTCGAAAAAACTCTAACAAATTTTAGAGACGACAAATTCTTGCCTCCCCATTATCGAGATTAACGAGGATCGATCCAACGACGACTAACCACGTCGTTGCACGTGCTCGGGGGTTTATACGCGCTGTTATCCGCGCGCGTATCCACTTTAGAAAATTAATACGTCAATCGGAACGGAGGACGGTCGTCCACCACGACGACGACGACGACGAAGGTTCTCGGCTGAGAAGAGGCAACGTGGAACGAAGGATCGTCTAGTGTTTACCATCGGGAAAACCCGAGGACGGAGTGCCGGTTACAGGAGGGGATGGACGTTGTATAATTAATCACCGCTCATCCATCAAGCATCCCTGACATCTTGGTCACTTTACGGGGATAATAGATTTCCACTCGCCGCGGGTGGATCGAGTGGACGCGTCCGTCGCCGCGCGATAACGTCCGGTCCGATCGTTGGCCTGGATCCGAGGGAAAAGAAAGGAAAAGGGAGTTTGAGGAAGAAGAAGAAGAAGAAGAAGAAATCATCGATATCGAATGCCGATTCGATTCGAGGGAAAAGGAAAGAAAAAGAAAGAAATTAAGTTTCCTCCTCGAAGAAGAAGAGATCATCGAAACACACTGATTCGATTCGATTTGGTAGTCGAAACGAGAGGGGTCGATTTTCGAAGGAAAACGTAGAAATCTTATGCGAAAACGGAAGTCGATTCGATTCGGTGAAAAAGAAAGAAAAAGGGAGTTTGAGGCCTCGTCGAAGAAGAAGAGATCATCGAAACACACCGATTCGATTTAGTAGTCGAAATGATCGAAATGATCGAAGCGAAGGGGGTCGATCGTTTTCGAAGGAAAACGTAAAAATCCTATGCGAAAACGGAAGTCGATTCGATTCGGCGAGCGGAAAAAGAAAGAAAAAGGGAGTTTGAGGCCTCGAAGAAGAACATATCATTGAAATACACCGATTTGATGGTCGAAACGATCGAAGCGAAGGGGGTCGATAATTTTCGAAGGAAAACATAAAAATCGTATGCGAAAATGGAAGTCGATTCGATTCGGCGAGAAAAAAAGAAAGAAAAAGGGAGTTTGAGGCCTCCTCGAAGAAGAACAAATCATCGAAACATACCGATTCGATTCGATTTGTGGTCGAAACGATCGAAGCGAAAGGGATCGATAGTTTTCGAACGAAAATATAAAATATAAATATAAAAATCCTATGCGAAAACGAAAATCAATTCGATTCAGCGAGGAGAAAAAGAAAAAAAAAGGGAGTTTGAAACCTCCTCGAAGAAGAAGATTCGATTCTATTTAGTGATCGAAACGATCGAAGCGAAAAGGATCGATAATTTTCGAATGAAAACGTAAAAATTCTATGCAAAAACGGAAGTCGATGCGATTCAGCGAGGAAAAGAAAGAAAAAGGGAGTTTGAGGCCTCCTCGAAGAAGAAGATTCGATTTTATTTAGTGATCGAAACGATCGAAGCGAAGGGGGTCGATAATTTTCGAACGAAAACGTAAAAATCCTATGCAAAAACGGAAGTCGATGCGATTCAGCGAGGAGAAAAAGAAAGAAAAAAGGAGTTTGAGGCCTCCTCGAAGAAGAAGATTCGATTCTATTTAGTAATCGAAACGATCGAAGCGAAAAGGACCGATAATTTTCGAATGAAAACGTAAAAATTCTATGCGAAAACGGAAGTCGATTCGATTCGACGAAAAAAAAAGAAAGAAAAAGGGAGTTTGAGGCCTCGTCGAAGAAGAAAATTCGATTCGATTTGTCGTCAAAACGATCGAAGCGAAAAGGATCGATCGTTTTCGAACGAAAACGTAAAAATCCTTTAAAAACGGAAGTAGTTCGGTAATTAGACATTGTGCCGCGGAGAGATGGGATCTGGGGAGATTGGTCGGGGCGAAATTTGCGCCCGTTGCGGCCGCGGAATCGCTCCATTTTACTTGGCGTCTCGTTAATTTATGCGCGCTAAGCAAACAAGCCGGGCCGGCCGGGTTACCGGTTAAAATAATCCGGAAGTTCCGGTGATTATTCGGGGCGGAGAAATTCCCGATTCGAAACGAAACGAACGGGGGACGATCGTTAAAAACATGGCTGTTTACATTTAATAAACCGGAGCGGAGGCCTCCACCACGGCTTTTAATCGCGCTCGTTAACGGTAATTATTCCTAATCAATGACGATTCTGCCCTGTTTCAACTCCGACTGTTTTCGAAAACCGTTTTCACGGATTCGCGCCGAAAGCGTTCCCCATCCAGGGGATTAATCATCGGGATTAAGGGCGTATTTTTTTCGCGGCCGAGTGATCGAACGAAGGATTAAAACGGAAAATAGATGTCTATTTCTTTTTTTTTTTTTTCTAGATTCACGATTTCGAGCTCTTTCGATAAAAATTCATCGAGTTTATCGAAGATCCAACGGAAGAGAAGATAAATTCGCAGAAATCGTATTTTAACGTTCCTCCAGCAACGAAACGTATTACGAAAAAATAGATAGCGTAGATAGCGTCCGTTTCTTTTTCTTCTAGGTTGACGTTTCCAGCTTTTTCGATAAATTTGCCTGGTCAGAAATCGCATTGTAACGTTCCTACAGAAACGAAGAGACGTGTTACGAAAAATAGATAGTGTGAATAGCGTGTCTATTTCTCTTTTTTCTTAATGCTTCGAGCCTTTTCGATGAAAATTCATCGAGTTCACTTGGATCCAAGATCCGAGAGGAAAGAAGAGATAAAATTGGATAAATTCGCTTGGTCAGAAATCGCATTGTAACGTTTCTTCGCAACGAAAAATAGATGGTATAGATAGTCTATTTCTTTTTTTCCTAGGTTGATGATTTCGAGCTTTTTCGATAAAAATTCATCGAGTTTACTTGGATCAAAGATCCAACAGAAGAAGAAATAAATTTGCTTGTTCAGAAATCACATAATATTCCTTCACAACGAAAAATAGATAACGTAGATAGCGTGTCTATTTCTCTTTTTTCTAGATTGATGATATCGAACTTTTTCGTCGAATTTACTTGGATCGAAGATCCAACGAAAGAAGAGATAAATTCGCCTGGTCAGCAATCGCATTGTAACGTTCCTTCACAATGAACAGAAACGAAGAGATATGTTACGAAAAATAGGTAGCGTAGATAGCGTGTCTATTTCTCTTTTTTCTTAATGCTTCGAGCTTTTTCGATAAAAATTCATCGAGTTTACTTGGATCCAAGATCCAAGGAAAGAAGAGATAAAACTGGATAAATTCGCTTGGTTAGAAATCGCATTGTAACGTTCCTTCACGAACAGAAACGAAGAGACGTATTACGAAAATATAGATAGTTTGTCTATTTCTCTTTTTTCTTAATGCTTCGAGCCTTTCGATGAAAATTCATCGAATTTACTTGGATCGAAGATCCAACGAAAGAGGAGATAAATTCGCCTGGTCAGAAATCGCATTGTAACGTTCCTTCGCAACGAAAAATAAATGGTGTAAATAGTGTGTCTCTTTTTTCTAAATTTCTCTTTTTTCTAAATTGATGATATCGAACTTTTTCGTCGAATTTACTTGGATCCAACGAAGATCCAACGAAAGAGGAGATAAATTCTCCTGGTCAGAAATCGCGTTGTAACGTTCCTTCACGAACAGAAACGAAGAGACGTATTACGAAAAAATACATAGTTTGTCTATTTCTCTTTTTTCTTAATGCTTCGAGCCTTTTCGATGAAAATTCATCGAAGATTCAACGAAAGAGGAGATAAATTCGCCTGGTCAAAAATCGCATTCTAACGTTCCTTTCTACAACGAAAAATAGATGGTGTAAATAGCGTGTCTATTTCTCTTTTTTCTATATGATTTGGAAGATAGCGAGGAGATAAATTCGCTCGGTCAGAAATCGCATTCCCGATGCGAAAATCGCAGGAAAAGGAAAGAAACATACGCGAAGGAGCGATCGGTTCGGATCCAACATTCGGCCGCTCGTCGCCTCGCGAAAGCGGGCCGTAAACCGGCGCAAACAGGAGACACGGCTCGCACCCTTTATCATGGCTGGAAACAAATAACGAGATCATTGCTCGCGCGGAAAATGTCCCGTATGTATATGGTTGTTGGACAAACAGGGGCGATTCGGTGGATTCTGTGCGCCCGCTCTACTAAATGCTGCTATATTCCTGCTAATTCCCCGCCCAATCCCCCGGGATCTCCCTTCTTCCACCCCTTCTTTCCTCGATTCATCCGCGATAAATTCGACCGTATGCATCCCGCCCCGACAACTGCGTCTTCCTGCCAATCCTTCGATTTTGCCTGTTCGAAAATAAACCCCCCTCTCTCTTTCTCTCTCTTTATCACCCTACGAATGGGGTTGATATTCGTTCGAAAGGGATTCGATCGTGTCGAATATTATTATATTCGAATATTTCGAAAAATCGCAGGTAAACCTGAATTCGTCTCGAATAAATCAAATAAAAATTCGTTAGAAAAATTTATTACATATATATATATCGATATCGATCGATATCCGCAAACGATTAAGCAGAGGCCACCGGCGCTACGAGGGTAGCGGTGCGTGAGTGGACGGGTCGAAGGGTTCCTTTAACGTGTAGTTGCCGTTTCATGGGGTGTTTTATTGACGGGTGTCGCGCCGCAGGGGTTCGGCGTTAAACGGCGCGATCTTAAGCCGGATCCCCCCTCATTGTGGCGCCCCCGAATCCGTCCCACTACTCGCTCGAACAGGTCTATTAGTCGGCTCTCTTCCACCATTTCTTGCTCTTTTAAACGGTGACACTGTGACGAATCGAGGGGAGGACGAATATCTATATTTTCAATTTGTATAGACGTGGCAACGTTGTTCGATCGCGAATAGACGGCAGCAATGACAAGTACGCGGCGACGAGGTCTAAGAGACGAACAGTTTCATGAGAGAAAAAGTTCATCGGAGGCGGATCGATGGCGGGAGAAGGTAAACAAAGAAGAGTAGATCAAGTAGACGCGTATAGGATGTTGCAGATTCTCTCGTTCATCGGTATCGTCATTTTCCAGCCAGGCTTTTAGATTTTTAGAAAGAGAAATCGGCAGATTTATTGTTGTTGTTGTTGTTGTTGTTGTTTATTTCTCGCATTCTCTCTTGTATACGCAGACGGTCTGTTGTATAAACAGCCGGAAGATACATCTGGCATAAAAATTATAACTCGTAAAATAGCGACGAGCATCGTCTATTTTCGCATCGTCGTTTTTATTTTTCTTTTAATTTATTTTGCCGATTCTTCTCCTTTCTTCCAATCGCTCTGTTTCTCTCGCGGCGGAATATTCGAAAGACTCGGAGATAACTCGTTCTTCTGCGAAATCGGCCGGATTTCACGCACAAAAAAGAGGCAAGACTCGCGTCAAAGGATAAATCTTATCAAGACACGGCACGCTAGAAGACAGGCTATAAATTTTAGAAAGCTTGATAGCGACGTTACGTGCTGGTTTTTACGCTGTAAACGAACAAGCCTTGAAATAATTCTATTATAAATGGGAAAAAAAAAGAGAGAGAGAGAGAGAGAAAAGAGAAGAAAAAGAAATGAATTTTTCCAGGGAGAAAGTCGAAATTCGTTCGAAGATTTCGAGAAAATTTTCGAGATTCTCGTCGTCGAGGATATATTGAAGAAATATTGTTTCTTCGCGCAAAAGGAAGGAAGGCGGACAAATTTCACGAATCGCATTTTTCTTTCCGAGCTCGCACAGGCGATTCCAAGAAACGATAGCAACGACCAAGCAAATGCCTATATACACGGGTCGGTGATAAGGAATCATGCGCCATTCGAGGTAACTCGCGAAGAAAAAAAGGCGAAAGAAAAATATAAGACGGCGAGGTGGAATTTCACAAGGAATTAGATATTCCAAACTGCGTTTCTACGCGTTCGACTTTCCTATTTCCTATCAGTTAACGATTCATTTCATCCCAATTTTTACGTTCACGTTCTTCCCTCCCTCCCCGTAATATTTTTCTCGCGGATGGAAGTGAAAAGAAAGACGAAAGAAATCGAGCTCTCTCTCTCTCTCTCTCTCTCTCTCTCTCTCTCTCTCTCTCTCTCCTCACTTGCTTCGGGAAGATAACGAGGCCAACGATCGAGGAAGGCGCGAGTTCATCCCAGAATTGGTGGAGGAATAGTCGCGAACGCGACGATACCAGTTCGCACGACGATAGCGCGTGTTTGCACAGCGATAAATTGACTTGTACCTGGCGCCCGTCATCTTGGTCCGCTCGTCTGCGCCAGAAATAAGGCGTTCATTGTTTTCCATTAACCTCCAGCCACCTTCGATATTCGACTCGTCCCTCTTGGACAAAGATCACGTTTCACGAACCTGCTCCACTCCCCTCCCTATATATACATATATATACATACATATATATATATATATATATATATATATATATACACACACACACATATTCTTTCTAAAATTAACAATACTCGACGTTCAATATCGAAACGGAAAATCTATCGGATTCGATTCGAGGATCGGCGCAACACATTTTCCTTCCTCCTGCCGAACAACGGAAGGCGAAGATCGAAGGTTTGCCGAGGAGGTATGTAAGAGGACGCGCTCTTAAAGTTCCTCCGGTTTCCAGTGAAAGCCGCGGTTTTTTTTCAGGTAAACGGTAAACGGCCCCGGGGCTAAACCACGAGCTACCTTTCCTTTCAGGTATACGCGCGGGGACGGCCGCGATGATCCGATGCTCGAGAGAGGCCTCGCCCGCCTCGGCAAACAGCGGCACGCTCGGCATTTCGACGAAAGGGCCCCGGTTCCCGAACCTCTTCGCGGCCCTCCACTTCCGCCACCTCCAACCCCCTCTCTCCTCTTCGAAAACCCGCGTAAAAGCACGCCGCCGTTGCCGCCGCCGTCTTCTTCTTCTTCTTCTTCTTCTTCTTCTTGTCCCTCCTCTCCTCTCTCGAGGATCGGGTTTCCACGTGGAAACGGACCCGCTCTTTCGAGAAACGCTTGGAAACGGAGGAGGATAGGTGGTTCGGTCTCGATCGAAACGAGGGTTGAAAGAGTTGTCGAGGGTCGTGCGAGTTATCGCGAGATTTTCGAGGTCGAGACGAGGAGGGGGGCGGAGAGGAGGAGGAGACGGGACGCTTTCTCCTAGGCCGGGCGAAGATCGATCGTGGAGCCGATCGTGGAGAGGCGCGGAGTTCCGGCACGCTTCCTTTGTTTTACGTAATTTCCGCGCCAATATTAGCACGCTGCGTTCCGCCGGCTTGTTCCCTTCTCTTTCCCTTCTTCGTGTGTATTCGCTTGTGTGTTCTTTGCAAACAAACCAATCAATGCCGATGCCTCCGCTCTCTCTCTCTCTCTCTCTCTCTCTTCCCCTTTTTCCACTCCCCTCGAGTTTTAAAGCAGCCGCGAAAGAAAGGGAACTTTCCTTCCCTTTCCCCCCCCCCCCCTCCTCCTCGCTGTCTCCTCTCTTTTCGAAAAATTTACCGAGAAAATTCCAAAAACGCCGCGGTTAATTCCTCCCTATCCCATTAACGTGTGGATCCGTCCATCCTTCGTTCTTATTTTTTTATCCGCCGTTCTCAACGCCCACGCGCCTCGTTAGAGCGGTATCGTGGCGCACGATGGAGAGACGCGGCGAAACGCGGTGGAAAGGAGGCCAAGGCAGGTGTGTCGGGGACACGGGGACGCGAAGAGGATCGGAGAGGAAGAGAGGAGAACGAGACACGGGGGGAGAACGTTAAAAGCCGGCTCGGTGGGCGTCTATTTGCGTAGATCCACGAGATGGACAAGTGGCCGAGCTCTTTGTCGGACTCTCCGTAGGTGGTTCCCTTTTTTCTTTTTCATCTTCCTCTCCTCCTTTTTTTTTTTTCTTCTTTTCCGCCTTCGATGCGTTTCTCGTCCACTCGAGTCCACCCCCTCCCCCTCAGCTCAGTTATCACCGCCACCCTCTATCGGTTCTCTCCCTCGACAGGACTCGTTTGCCGATCGAGCGGACCGACGACATGGAGGACACGCCGCCATTTTACGAGACGAGAGAAACTTCGTCGAAATCGATGGAACGATCGATTGGAAAATTTGATGGTATCTCGATACTTTCCTACTGCCCCACATTCGAGGGGCGAAATAATGCGGCAGGGAGGGGGGAGATGTTTTTAAAGCCGACAAATAGAACGGAGGCCTGTCTAAATATGCTCTGGAATCAGGAGAATCCCGAGTGCTCGATCGCGAGTCGTGCAATCCTTGTTCGAATCAGGATGTGGATGGAACGAGGGGACGATTTATTCGAAAAGTGGTATAAATATAATACGTCTTCACTTTTCGAATGGGTAAAATAGACGAATGAAGGGGGAGGGAAGGAAATTTGGAAAGATGGAAGAAATTAGAAACTTGCTGTTATGAAGCAGATTTGGTCGTGGTTGAAAGAGTAACTAGTTGAATTAAATCGAAGTGAATTTTATTGGCAAGTTGGGATAATTAAATTTTGCCCCCTCCCTCCTAATCGGAGAGATCGGCTCGGTTGATGTTCAAAGAGCGCGATCGAGGCAGGGAGTATAAAACAACGAGTATCTTTATTTAAAGGATGACCTTCCGTTTTTAACAAACAGCAACGCGATTAGATACAAGTCCCTGCATAATCGTTCTTTACCTAAGGAGATAAAATGTTTCGTACATTTGTATGTTTTACATATCTGTTTAAAAACGAAATGGCGTAATCTCGAAACGAGATATCGAAGATTAATTATAGCAAAATTGTGCTTCGACGATAACGCTTGTTGCAAACAAAACCAAGATTTCCATTTCTCGTTTCTTTTTTTCCTTCTTTTCGATAAGTAAGTTTTTTTTCTTTTGCGCGGCTCAACCATTGGACGGGCGAGAGAAATTTTTCGAAAGAAATTTCATTTTTTAATCTCGATTTTAATAAACTGTGCCAGCTGTGCATCATTAATTCGGTAAATAAATATTTAAGAAAAACAGGCGATTATATATATATATATATATAATTTTACGAAGGAAAAGAGAGACTCGCGATTAAATGCACGACAAATATTATAACATATTAAGTGTACGATTAAATATTTAAACGTTTAAGATTCGAGTTTGAAGTGTCAATAAGGAACGAGTATTGACATCCGTGTTTGAAGGAAGAAACAATCCGAGAATAATCCTGAACACCGCCGAATACCTCCCACTTCCGTTGTTCGATACTCAAGAAGATCAAACCTCTTTTGCCAATTGCGAAATAATTTTAAAATTACACACGTTTCGAAACACGAGAAGGAAAAAAAAAAAAAAGTATGTAATATAACCTTATAATTCTCGATCAAATATTTATCAAAGAAATATAACAAATATTAATGTTCTATAAGTAAAATATTAAAGTTGAGAAAACAGTAGGATCGGTTATTATTTATCGATAATAACGCGTCAAACACCCTCGAAAAAATACAATCTTTAAACATCCTGTTGTGTACCCATTATCTAATCGCGTGGATATAATTTAGAAATTACACCAGTCGAAAGAAAATCTCGCGTATTCTTCGAAAGAAAATAAGAATAATTAATCGATCGATCGACGACGATTACGTCACCTATCTATCCCTCCGCGTATAATAACTTAGGAGGAGTAACGAACGCGAATGTTGAATTCGGGAGGGGGAAAGAACGAGGCGAGTAAAGTCGGAATTCGTCGGTTGGCGTCCGTTGGACTAGGTGGCGTTGGACGACGTCGTCAGGGCGCGCACCGAGCGGCCAAAATATTTAACCTACGATTAACCACTCCTCTCGTACACAAAATGATTCAAGAATCAAATACCAAGAGTCAACCGTGGGGTAGACTGAGTACATATTGTACCCGAACGCTATCGCCTGCCGTCCTACGTGGATACGGATACGCGTACTTCGCTTCTCCTCTGTGTGTGTGTGTGTGTGTGTGTTACGTGCGTGCGTGCACGCGTATAACGACGGTGTATAATGGCAGACGTACACGTAGGAACGCGCAAACAGTGGAAGAGGACACGGCGAGCGAAACGGAGGGACGAGGATAGAGGTGGTTAGGAGTGAAAAAGAATCGAACGATAATTATAATTTCTCGTTCGATTCTCGCTTCGAGTTCTCGCATCCGTTAAACTTGAAGTCGTTACGTACAGCGAACGGATAAATTAAATCGATCGTTAAATTGCGATCGAGTATATGTCGCGTTATATATACTAATAGAATAGGGAAAGGACGAGAGAGAAATATCGCGAAAATAAACGAGGGGAGAAAGGAAAGAGTGAGAGGAAAGCTGGAGAGAACGAAAGTCGTCGTCGGGCGAGGCAACCAACACCCTTTGTGTTTCGTGCGTGGCTGCGTTTCCTTTTCTCTTTTCTCCCGTCCGTTCCGCTTCGTACGCGGATGCGTGCGCGTACATATGCACGCACGCACACGTGCAGACGCGGCGTTGGAGGAAGAGGAAGAGCAAGAGGAGGAGGTGGAGGAGGAGGAGGAGAAAAGAGAGGGAGAAAGAGAGCGTCGACAGAGATGCTGCTGACATTGCTTGAACATATTTGAGTTGCTCCGCTCATGACCAAATATTTATTTATTTGCTCGGTAATACACATTTGTATTAACCGCGTAGCACGATTCAAGGCACGTTCATTCAGATTTCTCTGGCAAATTTTGCGCGACCCGTTGCGCGACTAATTAGCGACGCCCTCCCCCCCCCCTCCCTCGCCCCTCCACTCTCCCATTGCTCGCTTATTAACCCTAAAAACCGTCCACTCTCCCCTCCCTTCTTTTATTTCGCTTCGCCCCTACGGCGCCCTGTTTACGCGCGTCTTCCCCCCTCCACTTTTTTTTTAGTAAAGCATCGCTCGGCGAGCAAGAGGATCGCGAGTTCGAACGCTCGATCGATCGGTTTACGAATCGGTGGAAAAGAAAAATAACAAGTAGGCGTTAAGTAAGCAGAGATTAATCTTGGGTGGATTACGATTTATCGATTATACGTGTATCACGAACGATAATTTCGACCCATTTATTTCGAGTTCTTGGCCTATTACGGGGAGTCGGTTATATATTATTTTGAATAATATTTGATCCGTCGTTATATCCGTCGAGTGTGTTATATTCTTGACACGCGATACGCGGTTTAATAAACGCTTCCAATCCCCTCTCTCTCTCTCTCTCTCTCTCTCTCTCTCTCTCTCTCTCTCTCTCTCTCTCTCTCTCTCTTTTCCCGTAATCCGTCCCGAATTTAACGAAACACTTATCGATCTATCGTTTCGACGCGCGCGTCTCTCTGCAACGTTACACCGAAAAGTATGTTCATGCTAACGACAAGCAAACAAAACCGTGCACGCGCGCGCGGGCGTCTGTATATGTGTCTATGTATACGTGTATGCGTGTTCGATTCTCGCGCGTAGTTGGACAAATCCACCTGTCTCGTCTGTCGTCGTTTTACAATTTTTTCACTTCTTTTTCTCGTTTTCGACCAGGCCAGCAAATGAAACAAACACCTCCAAAGATGGGACTCCATCTTGAAATTCTCTTCCCTCCCTCTCGTTCCCTTGGAAAAATATTCGATTTCCAGGAGAAATGATTTCCCCGAAACGATTATTGACGATGATCAGTTAGATAGATAGATATTGGCGATCGGGAAAAACTCGCGAAACGTATTTACACGCGAGCGTTTGCACGCTGGCCGATAATGGGTCCTCGACCCCCTTCAGATAAAAAAGAGCACACCATCTTGCTCGCGGCTAATCGTCGCGAGATACCGCGGGAATAGTTTTCACCGATAATTAATCGAAGAAAGGAGGGGGAGAGGGGGGGGGAAGAAAAAAGAAAAAAGAAAAAGGAAAAAAAAGCGGTCTGTTTGCGTCCGACCTACATTACATTGCGATAATAACGCTCTTACGTGACTGCCAGTTGACGAAGAGTTGCAATCGTTTTCAGATCGACGAGAACGATAATATTTGGCTAACTCGGGATAAAGGAGGGGTTCCCTTTCGCCCGAATTCTCACTCTCTCATTCTCTCTCTCTCTCTCTCTCTCTCTTCTTTCCATTCCTTTTCAATCGCGCCAATCACTCGTCCAAAACATTTCTCCGTCCCATCCATGCTAAATTACAATGGATGAGTGGTTGACGCTGCGTTAATCGACGGAGAGATAGAAAGGAAGAGAAAAAGGAAAGACAAAAGGATGAGGAGGAAAGTGAAACGATCGGGCTGGATTGCGAAAAAATTGTGAAAATCCGGGAAACGAAACAGGGGAGGGAGGGATGTAAAGGGGTGAAACGAAACGAAACGAAACGAAACGAAACGAAACGAAACGAGGAGAGCGTGAATCGCGCGGGCCAGGGGGCGCGTGCAAATCCGCCCACCCCCCCAACGGACGGACAAAGGGAGGCGCGACGATATGTACAAACGAACGGGACCGTGTCGAATCCAGGAAGCGAGGCGAGAATTTCCGAGGAAACATTCGGAAATCGTCGAACCTAGCCGCCGTTCCGGAAACGTGATTTCAACCAAATTCTTCCTCCTCCTCCTCCTCCTCCTCCTCCGCCACTCGGTTTTCCCTTCCCTTGGCAAACACTCGAACGCCTGTTTAGAAGAAGGGGGAGGGAGAATTTTGCTTTCTTTCTTGCTTTCTTTTTAAGGGGGGGGGGGATCGATCACCCAATTCACGCAATTGAGTTTCGACGTAGAGACACGATTTCGTGTATTCGATTAGATATTAAGTTGGAAACCATCTTGGTTGGGAAGTAATTTTAATTAGGGAAACTCTTCTAGAGAGAGGGAGAGAGAGTTTTGATGAGCGTTTTAAAGGGGAATGTGGATGCTCGTCCAAGCGGCGAGAATACGAAATTTATTAACATCCGTTGCTGGGCCGAGAAGAGGAGGAGGAGGAGGAGGGACAATTAACGTGACGCGGAACACTTGTGCAAACCGCCGCGTCTTTCTCGATGCGGCGAACGCGTGATCGATGAATCGGCCATGAATTTCTCGAGTAAGCGAGGATCGGTCGTAAATAGATGGACGATTTCTTTGCATTCGCCTTTTTTGTTCCGCCTCGCGAGAACCTCCGTGAGGAGTTTATTCTCTCTCTCTCTCTCTCTCTTTCTCTTCTGTTCACGAATTCTCTTATCTTTGCGAAACGGTATTATTAAGATTATTTACCGTTGAGAATGATTAATTTAAGAGACATTGTAATTTCCATTTTGTCAGATTTCTAGATAGGGAAAAAGATATAAACGAGAGAGGGTATTAGATATTTTTCTTTCTTTCTTTCTCTCTCTCTCTTTTCCTCGTCGTACGTTATTCAAACGATTTAACGCTTAATAAAATATTTACATAGGTTTTTTTTCTTTTTTTTTTTTTTTATTTTCTTTCTCGTTTCGATCCGTGAACGAAATCGTTCATTTCGAGAAAAGAAGAAATCTCGAGCGAGATGGGAACGATGGCCAATGACACGCGGTGTCGTTCTGGTCGGAATAAAAAAAGCGATTCGAATCGCATAGAACGAAAAAATCGTAATAAAATTCTACTTATCCCACGTGCAAACACGCACTCGTTTCTCTAAACGTACCAACCTTACTGACGATATCTATCCAATCTTCAGCTACGCATATCCCACCCCATAAATACATTGGCTGATAACGCTCGACTACGTTCCATCGACGATAAGATACACGACTAAGAGAAGAAACGTTCGTGCGACTCTTGTGAAGAGAAAAATATACATATACATATACATATATATATATATATAGTAAAAGAGAGAGGTAAAAATGAGGTTTTAACAGACGAGGAAACGAACATCGGCATATATATCATAAATATGGAAGAATATGTCGTAGTTGATAATGTTCCAAGTGGAAAAAAAAATTCCAAATCGTCGCGATTATTCGAATTTCATCCTTCGAATGAACAAACGAAAAATAATCGCATTCTTCGAAAAAAAAGTGACGCGGAGAACAGATCGAATATTACGCCCAATTTGACGAGTTTAAAAATTGGCTGAACGATAATTGAAATCCCCCATTTTTTTGAAAAATGGAAAGCGAATCGAAGAAAGAAGAAAGATATCGATTCATTCGATAACTCGTATCCCATCGTTCGAAAGAAACCAAGCAGAAAATGAATCGAAGAAAGGAGAAAAGTATCGATCGTTGGAAACGAATATAGAATCGATCGGATATTAATTTCGATAATTCGAATTCCATCGTTCGAAAATCGAGGTAAAAAAATATCGATCGGATATTAGTTTCGATAATTCTGTCGTTCGAAAGCGAAAAACGGGAAGGAATTGAGGTAAAAAAATATTCATTGGAATATAGAATATAGAATCGAATCGATATTGATTTCGATAATTCGAATTCCATCGTTCGAAAACGAAAAATAGGATGGAATCGAGGTAAAAAAATATCGATCGTTGGAATATAGAATCGAATCGATATTAATTTCGATAATTCGAATTCCATCGTTCAAAAAATGGGATGGAATCGAGGTCAAAAAATATCGATCGTTGGAATATAGAATCGAGTCGATCGGATATTAATTTCGATAATTCGAATTTCATCGTTCGAAAATCGAGGTAAAAAAATATCGATCGTTGGAATATAGAATCGAGTCGATCGGATATTAATTTCGATAATTCAAATTCCATCGATCGAAAGCGAAAAATAGGATGGAATCGAGGTAAAAAAGTATCGATCGGATATTAATTTCGATAATTCGAATTCCAACGTTCGAAAGCGAAAAATAGGATGAAATCGAGGTAAAAAAGTATCGATCGGATATTAATTTCGATAATTCGAATTCCATCGTTCGAAAATCGAGGTAAAAAAATATCGATCGGATATTAATTTCGATAATTCCGTCGTTCGAAAGCGAAAAACGGGAAGGAATTGAGGTAAAAAAATATCCATCGTTGGAATATAGAATATAGAATCGAATCGATATTGATTTCGATAATTCGAATTCCATCGTTCAAAAAACGGGATGGAATCGAGGTAAGAAAATATCGATCGTTGGAATATAGAATCGAATCGATATTAATTTCGATAATTCGAATTCTATTGTTCAAAAAATGAGATGGAATCGAGGTCAAAAAGTATCGATCGGATATTAATTTCGATAATTCGAATTCCATCGTTCGAAAAACGGGATGAAATCGAGGTAAAAAAATATCGATCGTTGGAAACGAGTATAGAATCGAATCTATTAATTTCGATAATTCCACTGTTCGAAAGCGAAAAACGGGACGAAATCGAAGTAAGAAAATATCGATCGGATGTTAATTTCGATAATTCGAATTCCATTCCAACTCCGTTCGAAAAACGGAGGAATGGAACGGAGGTAAAAAAAATATCGATCGACGGTTGATCGCGTGGTGAGAAACGGAGGCGAAGGAGGAGGGGCGTTCGAACGATTTAAACGTGCAATTTGACGAGACGCGTCGCGTTTTTCGAGGACGGGTGGAACAATGAGGCGGGAGCGCGTGACTGTAATTAAGTTGGTGGTGATTAATAGCGACGGGGCAACGGGGCGCTCGTTCGCTCGGGCGCTGCATTAATTTACAACTCTGTTTAAGGCCGGAGCCGAAGCGGCGAGTACACCGGTCCGCCATAATTTTCTGTCGAGCTACGCCACTGTTTACACACCTGATAAAGTATATACTTTTTACCCCGACATAATCGTCCGCGCCTCCGACCATTCCCTATCGCGATCGATTCCTATCCACCGATCCTCCGAACAGGGTGGTGTCCGCCGCGATTATGACACCCGATTTCCGCTCTATCGATCATCGTGTAAAAATAAAAACTCGAGGAGCAAGAATCTTTTTTCTATTTCTTTTTCCTTTTCTCTACAGGAAAAGGTTATATATATATAAATTTCACGCCGAATTAAACGTTAAACGCCGTAACATCGTGCTATAATTTATCTTACCTTTTAGAAGGAACTAAAGTTGCTGATAATTGGCTAAACAAGTTAGCGTATTTTTTTTTTATTTATCCTAGAAATCTCCGTTCTCCTGCACTTACGTCATTTACACGCCTCGACGTGTCAAAAGTCACTCCGCTCGCTTAATCGTTATCTAAAACAAGAGGCCGAGGTACTAAAGAATTCGCTAAAAGAAAAAAAAAAAAAAAAAAAAAAAAAAAGGAAAAGAAAAATCGTACATAATTCTTACTTTTAATACATTTTACTCGCATCGAATCCCTTCGATCCTCTCCCTTGAATGATTAAAAAGTCCATCCTCCCATCCTTTTATAATCGCTACGTTAATGGGCACCGATATCCGGAAGAAACGACATCCGTCCGACTGGAATCGAGAGAGAGAGTGGAAGAGAGAGGGAGAATCGGTTTCCCCGTCGCTTCTAATCAGATTTAGCAAAGGCTGCAACACGGCGACGGACTGCTTAATTAATTGTATCAACCTGGCCGCCATGGCCAACGAGGTGGACATGATCTGGCTAACGAGGCAAATTCTTAAACGAGAGAACGCCCCCCTCCCCCTTTCTTCTCCATCGGCCCTTGCCTCCCTCCCCACCCACCTGTCATTATCTCCGGAGAATCGGCTCGATCCGCTCTCTTAATTCTCCATTAAAACTCGTTCGATCTCGATCGAATTCGAGTTAATCGATATTTGGCCGCGAATTCTCGACGATCTGGAATATGGAAATTCGAGGGAAGAAGAAGGATCGACGGTATCGACGAGGTTTTGGTATCGGTCGACGTATCGGTAAAGGCGTTGGAGATGTGGATGAATCATCGAGAGACGGGCCCATGCGGTGCCATGCAATTTTTCCGGGAAAATAGTTATCTGCTCGTTAAGACGCGCACGTCTTATCGTCTCGCGCGAACCAAAAGAGTCAACAAGCGTATTTCTCCACCTCTTCTCGAGGAGGAAGAGGAGATGGAGGAGGAGGATGAAAAATGTGGACGTGTGAGAAAGCTGGCCGACGTCTACTGTCCTCTCTCTCTCTCTCTCTCTCTCTCTCCTCGTCTCGATTACGAGGAGGTCAATAAAAATCGTGCGGGAATAACGAAAAAGATTCGATCGATGATTCGCCTTTGTCGGCATCGAGGATGCATACTGTTTCGAATGTACCGATGCGGGACAAATTGTTAATTTTGCAATGTGTTCCGCGATTTGTGCCACCCGGTCGTTCCCTCCGCGAGAAGAATCGCGGACTATACGAGGCCGTCAAATTAGAACTGGTCTTGAAATTTTATTTATATCCGTTATTGGAAACGACGTGTCGAGAATGAGATAAGCGAAAGGGGGGAGGAGGAAGAAGAAGAAATAAAGCGAAATAAACATGAGCGGGAAACAAAAGAGAGATTAAAGATATTTCGATCGAACGGATAGATCCTCCTTCCTTTTCTCCCCTTCAATCTTTCATCGATCGATGAAAGATCGAAGATGGAAGTCGGTTTTCGAAGAAATGACGCGGAGATCCGCGCTACGAACGTAAGTGGTACGTAAGTAAGATTTTTTAAGCGGGGAGGGGAAGGGGGGACTGGCGTGGAACGTTCGGTTTCTAGAAAGTCGGCTTTTACGAGGCGTTGAATGGCCCCGTAATTAAATCTTCTCCGTGAAGGATGAGCTTCGTTCAGAGCCCATCTCTCCTCTACGTTTCCTCTTTTGTATCCTTGCTCCTCGACCGTTCGTGCCAACGATCGTGCCGCGTCTTCCCGTCTCTCCTCTCCGAGGAGAGGAGATCGCGCCTCTTTTTCCATTTTCCCCGATCGAGGAAAATTTCACCTTCATTCAGAATCCGTCTAATCTACTCGCCAACGATAAGTGCTCTCTTTATCATATACGCGATGTACATATAATAATAATATATATATATATATATATGAAATGTAAATAAACAAATTGGAAATACAAACAAACAAACTGGGATAGTAAATAAACAAAGGAGGGGGGGGGGAGAATGTAAACAAACAAATTTAAATCGTACAAACAAATCGGATTTTCAACGGTATTACCCATCCCTCCGTTATTATATTCGCGGTATTATTAGCAAATATTTTAATGCTTCTCGAAGTTTCTGGAATTTGGGTGGGTTCTATTCGAAATTCGGATAGAAAAAGAGAAGAAGAGAGAGAGGGGAGGGGGGGAGGGGAAATGAGGCGGATAATCGCGGAGGAGATTATCGATAGGGATAATCGACGATTTCTCTCGCGTTTTCCATCGCGAACGAAGCGGAGCCACGAGGCAAAGTTCACGAGATCCAGAGGGCAGGCAATTACACGGGTTTACGATCGATTTTCCGGCCAAGTAATGAATTTTTTACGACGCACCGCACCGAAGAAGATCAGTCCGATCGTTCATCCGTGGGCGACAAAGGCCGTGTCCGATCGGCCAACCCATCGGTTCGAATCGAATCTGAATTTTCTGCGTGCCATTCAAGTCAAAAGTCCGCTGTACGAATTAGAAATAGAACATAATTTTATCTCGTTAAATCGCCCATTTTGAACATCGTTTTAGGGGGGAGGAGAAAAAAGAAAAGGAGGGAAAAGGAGGGGAAGAAGAGAGGGGAAGGAAAGAAAAATTAAATTTTTCGCTTTTTCCAATTTTTTTTTTTTCTTTTTTTTTTTTTTTTTTTTTTCCTCGGACGAATCATCGAGTATTACATTGGCATCGAGTATTGTTAACGCCGTTCGATGATAAAACCTGATCGTCGACACGCGGACGTTTATCCAACAATTTTCGTTCGATCGATTTCGAATTATTTTGTGGAGAAGAATCGACGGAGTCTCCTTGCTTAATCCTTGTTAAAATCTCCTGCGAAGGAAGGAGGGAGGGCCTAGTAGGAGAAGAAGGCGAGAGCGAAAAAGGGGAAGCAGCAGTTTGCCCGACGCTGACTTTTTCAGTCTCAGTGTCAACCCTCCCGGTTGTTTCACCCTGCAACACACTCGTGCACACATTCCGCTTAAAACACCACTCTCCCTCCCTCCCTTTCTCTCTCTACTCGCAGATTCG
This sequence comes from Apis laboriosa, assembly GCF_014066325.1. Taxonomy (NCBI): domain Eukaryota; kingdom Metazoa; phylum Arthropoda; class Insecta; order Hymenoptera; family Apidae; genus Apis; species Apis laboriosa. Next base: position 647,589 of record NW_025222452.1, read on the forward strand.
GAACGAATCTTCCAATCTTTCGAAACCTTTCTTCTTATAAAATTTTTTGAAAAACAAAAAAAAAAAAAAGAAAATTTTTTGACTTCGACTTCGAGTCGAAAAACTCGGAGAGGGAGAGGGAAAGGAGTGGCAACCTGTCGCGGAAGGGGATGGGAGAAACGTGGTCGAATAAAACGGGTTTTTATAGGCGATCGTTATCTATGCCTCGATTTCGACGGGGGTTAATTGCGATAAAAGAAGGCGGTTAGGGAGGGAGGGGGAGGAGGAGGTAGCGACATATGCTCTCCTCGGGGTTAAATAATCCGGCCGTGACTGGTCGGATACACTGGTCGCTGTGACGAGCTTTCGTGCGGCTCGTAAAAACGGCTTGACACGCTACGCCCACGCAAGCTGCACGCTCTTTCGCCATATGTCCAACGATTCGCGACCGATTCGATCGGCCGAGGAACCCGCGCCGAGGAAACCCGCCGTTTAATGGCCACTTTTCTCTTTTTCTCTCCTCTTCCCTTCCTTCGATTATTACCTTTCGCTTTTTTTTCTTCTTCTTCTTCCCTTTTCCTTTTTCCTCGAGGATACGGGAATCACCGCGCCTGGTGATTTTTTCCCTCTTCGAGGGAAAGTAAATAATCGAGGCGTGGAGGGGGAAGGGAACGAAACGAAATGAAAAGGAAGGAAAGAAATGAGTATATGAGATGTATATATATATATATATTTATATATATAATAATATGACGAGTCGATGCCCGGAGTCGATAAGAGCGCGTGTTCTTCCCAACGGCGTAAACGTTGCGCTTTGGTAAACGTTGGAAGGGACAGAAAATCCCGTGGCCCGGCCGAGCTGCACGCAAGTTTCAGTGCTTTCGAGCAGTTATGGAGGGCGCATGCCTGCATATTTCATGAGCAAACAGACTTCAACCCCCGTGGCATGCGCTCCAACTATCCCCCCCTCCCCCTCTCCCTCACTCGGTCTAGCTTTCGTCAAGAACCAGGCGAGTTCCGAGCCTGAGCCTGAGCCTGAGCCTGAGCCTGCAGCCCGTAGCCTGAGCTTCCGCTGGCCCTCTTTCCTCCTCCCCCCTTTCTCCCCCCGCTTCGAAAAGACTTGGATGGGAGGAGAGAGCGCGGGGGACGAATTATTAACGAACTTCCGCCTGGTCAAGTTCCCTCCTCTACCTTTTTCTACCTTCTCTGTTCTCTCTCTCTCTCTCTCTCTCTCTCTCTCTTTCAATCTCTATCGAGCTTCGATCGTTAATTATCGATCGGGTTCTTCCATCGATTCGAGGGTATTTTTTTCTGAGTGGTGGGATCGTGTCGTGAGTCGAAGGGAATAATCGTGGAGGAAATTGGAAGGAAGAAAGGCAAGGAACTTTACTAGTGTGTAAGGAAATCGGTAGACGCAAAAATCGGGTGTTTTTTAGTTGAGGCGCGCGGCGCCTCGCGTATTATCGCGTTTCAATCGGATCGGTGGATGCCCGATAAAATAAATCGCGACGCGTTGTTTGTGTTCTGTCTTCTTTTCTTTTTTATTCTGCCCCCTCCCCGCTCCTCTTTTCCTCTCGAGGAAGAAGGGGAGAAAGAAAGAAAGAAAGAAATGTCGCGATGCGGATTAGATAGAGAGTAGAGTAAGCGGCTATAAGGATCTAAATTTACGATCGAGGGGAGGGATTTTTGATTCGCGTCGTGGGAGAGAATTCTTCGATATTGTTTAATCGATCGATCGATAAATAACGATTGGCGTTATCGGTTGAGAGAGAAAGAAAAATATGTATAGCGTGTAATTTGCAGCCTCGAGTATTATTTAAGTAAAATATTTGAAGAATGATAATTCTTCTGAACAATATATCATTGGTTATCTTCGAATAATCGTCGTTTGTTACTTTCTTTTTCATCTCTCTCTCTCTCTCTCTCTCTCTCTCTTCGATCTTTCATTAAAAAAAGAAAAAAAAAAAAACACCTCGATATTCTTCGAAATATCCTTCCTTCCCTAGCCACCCTCTTCTCCTTTCTTTCTTTTTTTCTTCCTTTTTTTCCCTTCCTCTCTCTCTCTCTCTCTCTCTCTCTCTCTCGAAACCCTCGACGTCGCGAGGAGGGAATTAATTTCAATTAGATTATCGCGAGTGGAGAAATAAAATCACGGGCGAACAATGGCCCGTATCATTGCTCTCTCGAGCCGCAACAATGCGAACAATGGGACGGGGGGGGGGGGCACGTGGCCGCCGGGGGGGTCGCCGGTTATATATATATCGGCGCCGATAAAGGAACCGAGGCGATGTTTTTACGCCACGCGACCGACCACCCCCTGTCAAAACATTCGGGATATCGCCCACCTCCTGGATGATATTCAACCAACCTTGGCTAAAACCTGCCCCCCCCCATCCCTCCCCTTACACCCTCTCCGCTTTCTTTCTCTCCTCGTGCTCGCTCGCACGTGGACCACGTGGAAAAATCGGGTGCTACGAGAACTTGGCCGCTTCGACCTTTAGTCCTTTCGGTTCCTTTCACGATGGACGCCGCGTCATGGAGGAGAGGAGATGGAAGTGGGACGAGAGCCCCCTCCCCCCTCTCGAGAACACGAGAGTGAGTGAGAGAGAGAGAGAGAGAGAGAGAGAGAGAGAGAGAGAGACGACCGATCGAAAGTTAGAAATCTCAATTAGGAGCTCGAATTGCAAGTGAACGGTTGAAAGTCGAAAGTCAATTAGAAAACGCGCGACAGCTTTCACGGAGAGGAGGTATTAAAAGCTGCGGATTAATACAATGCAATCGACACGGCTGTGAACGGGTGTTACGTAAAAAAAAAAAAAGAAGAAGAAGAAGAAGAAGAAGAAAGAAGAGAAAGAAAGAAAGAAAGAAAGAAAGAAAAGATCCTCTCCTTTTATCCTCTCGAGCGTCGAAACCGAGAACGAGGTGTCACGTGCCGGCGCGATTTCTCGGGAGAGAAAACCGCCTCTCCTCGCGACTCTCTCTCCGCTCCGATCGCACGATGGCTGGCACGGTTTCCCACGATCGGGCCGGCCGTCTATTTAAAAAGCGATTCGCCTTCGAGCGTCGGAGAAGTTAATCGCGACGCTGCTACCAGCCGATGTAAACTACCTCTCGATGATACTTCTAAGTCCATCGACGTCCGACCAATTCCCCGAAGCGATGGGACGCGCATCCCCTGCGTTGCTCCCGCATTAATTTCCCATGCGCTCCGCTCCTCTTCCTCCTCGCTCGAACAGCGCCTACACGCGCCTCTTTCCACCCTCCAGTTATCAATCCGATTACCCGAAACTTCGAAACCGTTTTCCCTTTACCTTTCCGTCGAATTTTATTTTTTATTATTTAGTAAGAATAGGAGAATAGAGTCGAAAGGAGGAAGAGGATAAGAGAAAGCGTTACTTCTTACGTAAATTAAAATTAAAATTATTCATCCAATAATCTCAATTTTTCCGAACGAGAGTGTTTTCCCTTTATATCTTCATCGAGTTTAATATGAATATATGAGAAAGGATGAAGGGGATAAGAAAAGGAAAAGCGTTACTCTCGTATTAAAATTATCGGTCCCAATTTTTCCAAACTGTTTTTCCTTTATTTCCCTATCGAATTTAATAAGAATTCGAAAGGAAGAAGGATAAGAAAAGGAAAGGTATTACTTTTCTAAATTAAAATTAAAATTATTAGTCCACCCGATTCCTAATTTTCCTAAATAAAAGTGTTTCTTTACTTTCCTATCGAATATGAGAAAGGAAGAAGAAGGGGAGAAGGGGATAAGAAAAGAAAGAGCGTTATTCCTGCGTTAAAATTATCCGATTTCTAATTTTCCTAAACGAAAGTGTTCCTTTACTTTCCTATCGAATTTATTAAGAATATGTAATTTGGAAAGAAGAAGAAAATAAAGAAAAAGAAAAAGCGTTATTCCCATATTAAAAGTATCCGATTTCTAATTTTCCTAAAGGAAAGTATTTCTTTACTTCTCTATCGAATTTAATAAGAATTCGAAAGAAAGAAGAGGATAAGAAAAGAAGAAGCGTTACTTCTGTAAATTAAAATTAAAATTATCGATCCATAATCTCAATTTTTCCAAACAAAAGTGTTTTCCCTTTATCTTTCCATTGAATTTAATAAGAATATACGAGTCGAAAGGAAGAAGAAAAGAAAAAGCGTTACTTCCGTAAATTAAAATTATTGGTCCACCTGATTTCTAATTTTCCTAAACGAAAGTGTTTCTTTACTTTCCTATCGAATAAGAATATGAATCGAAAGGAAGAAGGGGATAGGAAAAGAAAAAGCGTTATTCCTGTGTTAAAAATATCCAATTTCTAATTTTCTTAAACGAAAGTATTTCTTTATTTTCCTATCGAATTTAATGAGAATACGAATCGAAAGAAAGAAGACGATAAGAAAAGAAAAAACGTTACTCTCGTATTAAAATTATCGGTCCCAATTTTTCCAAACGAAACGGTTTTTCCTTTATTTCCTTATCGAATTTAATAAGAATTCGAATCGAAAGGAAGAAGAGGATAAGAAAAGAAAAAGCGTTACTTCTGTAAATTAAAATTAAAATTAAAATTATCGATCCATAATCTCAATTTTTCCAAACAAAAGTGTTTTCCCTTTATCTTTCCATTGAATTTAATAAGAATATACGAGTCGAAAGGAAGAAGAAAAGAAAAAGCGTTACTTCCGTAAATTAAAATTATTGGTCCACCTGATTTCTAATTTTCCTAAACGAAAGTGTTCCCTTACTTCCCTATCGAATTTAATAAGAATATGAGTCCAAAAAAAAGGAAAAAGAGGATAAGAAAAGAAAATTATCGCCTTACAATCCGATTCCCAATTTTCCCGTTTCCCCTTTACTTTTCTACGGAATTTAACAAGAATATACAAGAAAGGAGGAAGAGGATAAGAAGGAAAAAAGCGTTATTAAAATTATCGATCCACAATTTTCCCAAACGAAACCTGTTACCTCCCCATCGAATTTAATAAGAACATACGAATATATATATATATATATACAAAAGGAAGAAGAGGAAGACGAGGGAAGAGAAAAAGCGTGGTTTCTTTTTTTGTCTTCTTCGAAGGAAAAGACGGAATTTTACTGGACGAGGGGGTCGATTATGACGAGGGCGGGACGAACGGTTCGAGCTCTCCCTGGTTGACAGAACAAACAGGTGATGGTTCCAGCGATCGTAAGACTGGTAAACATATATGCTGGCCCGCCGCAGCGCGTTACCAAGCAAACAGACAGCATCAAAATGCATTAGCCGATTCTGATAATTCCGATTTACGATGCGCTTATGGCCGCTAATTGTCTGATTTATCGGCGATGTCGCGCTAATGCGATTAACAAGCCGTTACACCACGAGGATTCGTTCGTTCTCTCGCTTCGAATGTCCATCGTTCTTCGTCCGTCGAACTGACGATCCACCTCGAATTCGAAAGGAGGAAAAAATACACTCCCTCGCCTCCTCCCCCGTTATCTTCTTTAATCGTGCCTCGATTTATGCAACGACATGCGTAATTTTTCTTCGATTTTCTTCATTTATATATATATATATATATACACACACACGTATTTCCAGTTTCTACTCTTTCGCGTACAAGTTACTTACGACACTCGAACGCGACGCGGGAAAAGACGAGGCGAGGAAAGTGAAATTGGAGAAGCGAATGATCGATTCCTGCAAATATTTTATCCCTGAAAGTGTATAAAAGTCCTCGTATTTATACATTCCGCCAATGTATATTTTGTACATATTTACACTATGGCCGGAGTATTTGCACGAAAACGGTTATACGGGAGGAGGATTCTTTAAATATTAAAAGAATATTTGCGGCCATAAATCGTCGCGTGGTTACAATTGGGGAAGGGAGTAGAAAGGGGAATGTGGGACTAATAATAATAATAATAATAATAATAATAATAATAATAATAATAATCGCGATCTTTATTATTCCTAATCGTCGGCCGATGATCGACGAATAAACCCCCCCTCCTCCTTCTCCCCCTCCCCCTATCCCCTTCTCCACGATTGATATTTTGAATCAACAGGGGAAACTGCTCTTAAGCGAGAGGCTCTGGCTCGAAGCGCGGGCAAATATATACAATGTATACAACGATAAATGTCCGCCCGCTTCTGTTCGACGCGCTTTGAAACCGTTGGAAACGAGCCTCGTCCTTTCCTCGAGCTTACGTACATACCGCTACCGATTTTTCACCGGTGCCGATAAATTTTATTATCACCCGGTTTCGTCCCAACCTGTTCCGTGTAACGAGTTTTTCAAGAAACCTAGCTTACTCCTAACTCCAAGAATCCCAATCGAGAATATCTCTCTCTCTCTCTCTCTCTTTCTCTCTTTCTCTCGAAACGAGAGTGGAAAACGAAGGGGTTGGGACAAACGAATGAACCCCTTGAACGGAGGGGGGGCGCGCGTCTCCTCTTTAGCGGAGAGGAGTCCGCTAAGCGGGGCTGCACGGCGCCCAGCTGTGGCGTCTCGCGTGCCGCGTACAAAGTTTACCACGAGAGGGTGGTTTGACGCGGCGCGGCGCTACCCCACGCTGCGCCGCTTGCCACCTGTTCCGCTCGTGTCCTCCTACAGGAAAGGGGATTTACCGCCCCCCTCGTGCCGCGGTAAAACAATAGGCGAGGCAAACCCTCGGACGCGAGGGAACGGTTCGAGAGAACGTTTCGAAACGTTTCGTTGTCCCCTTTCTCGATCGATATTGGTGATAAATGGAGAAAAAGTTGGGGAAACGGGAATTGGTGGTTGGACGAGGAGAGGAGATTGAATTCTAGGATTCTAATCTCTAATCTCGCGGTCGTTGAATTATTGGGCGGATATCTTGACGCGCAGCGGAGATTCGAGAACGGAGATTCCAAAGGCCCCGTTTAATCTCCATTTAATTTTCCTAAAGGAGTTGGAGGACCAAATTGAATCCCGGGTCCATTGTCAATTCAATTCGCTGCTCCTCCCTGTTTGACGTTGCACCCCCACTTGTATCGGATTACACGCCATCACGGAATATTACGTCTCGGCCAATTATCTGTTTATCGATACTTGCAGCCTTCCGGAAGATCGATCGATCTCCTCGAAGGCCCACGCCTTTGTGTGAATTTCGATATACGCTAAGAGCCTCGATATAATTAAATCGATCGCTTTCCCTTTCCTTCCTTCCTTCCTTCCTTCCTTCTTTCTTTTTCTTTTAATTTTTTTTATTTCCTATTCTTTTTTTGAAAATTTGCGAGGAATTCGAGCGGAAACAATAACGGACGTTGGCGCTCGTGTTCCCGTCATAATTCGACGAGCCAGGTTGTAGAATATCGGAACAACTTTGTATCGATATTCATCGGCGAGGCATATCGAATTAATAGTTTGTACATACGTTGTAAATCGAGGCTCTGTGTTTCGAGCGTACTCAAGGGAACGCCTATTGAAACTCGATAAAATAACGTCGTATATCGCCAATAGGCCAAACAATTTGATCGTCGTGTTTTGTTTGCCGAATATGTTGACAGATTTGTCATTTCGCTCCCGAATTTATTTCCGCCGCGATCAATTTTCGGGTTGAAACCGATTCGGGCACGAGAATTTGGTTTTTGGCCAATTTTCAAACTCAATTCTCCTCCTTCCCCCTCCTTCTCCACATTTAAGAAACGCGAAATTTTCATATCCGTCGCACGGAAGGGAGAAAATGTAAATTTCCATTTCCTCGAGAAAGAGAGAGAGAGAGAGAGAGAAATATCGTAAGATAAATAGAATTCTACCATCCGTGTAAATCGATAGAAAATTAATGACTAAAAGCAACTTGTTACCTCCTCCTCCTCCTCCTCCTCCTTCTTCTTATGCAACCAAACAGAGATTATAAATTCAAATTATTCGAATGGGTACAAATTATGCATAGCTTGTCGATAAATACCTCTACCCCCTCCACCGCCACCAAGTTAAATACGGACAAATGTATCCGGCGGATTTAGATATCGATGCTCGATTTAATCGAGATAAATAATCCTCGGCCGAGGTGAAGGAATACCTCGTCCCTGTGCGATACACCTTTATCTTCGTTTCCGCCGATAAACGAACCGAGAAGAGAGTTCTCGATCGATAATCGTTCGATCGAAATCGAAGAGGTAGGAACAAGAAAAAGAAGAAGAATAGGGAAGGATTTCGGTGGAATCGGCGCGTGGCGCGTCCATCCGGTTCCGCGCCATCTTTCGCGACTACGGCCAACGCATCGTATTCCCGTTCGGTGGAATTTTTCGTCACGGCGACACCTCGATCAATATTTGCGCAGCCGGGAGTGGAGACCACGTCACGCTCGACCTTCCGCGGCCATATGCGAACACGCGGCTGCATACGCGCGTGTACCGTCGCGTACGCGCTCCGTTATGCACCTTCGTTCCCAACGTTTTCGAAACCAACCATCGAGATTTTCCTATTCCAATTGTCCAACCGACCGATAGCGATTTCAATGAGAGAGAGAGAGAGAGAGAGAGAATCTAACAAGAAAAAAAACTAGTATACTCCTCTTCGCTTTAAGGATTAATCTATTTATCCGCGCGAATAGCATTCNTTGGATGGTTGGAAGAATTAATTTTTCGAAATATTATACCCCGTTTCGAAACGAATATTTTACAATTTGAAGTTTTTGTTCATCGATTTGTTACCTGGGATACAATGGAAGTTAAATAACGAAGATGATTTCTATTCCAACGTGTGTTGATTACACGTTGAACTTGGCGGAATGAGAATGACGCCTAATATCGGTTGCAACGATGCATTGGACGTGCATCTTCGGGTCAACGCGATGTTAATGACTTATGTAAGTTACGTTGGTCTCGAGGGAAGAACAGGTTTGACGTATGGACTTCGAGATGGATGCAAGCGGAAAATTGCTCGATTCTGCGGAACGAACGTGATTCCACAGTCTTTCCACAATTTATCTTCAAAACGCTCAAGAGAGAGAGAGAGAGAGAGAGAGAGAGTGGATAATATTATAACGAATTTATAAAAAGTAAGGATGAT
>NW_025222452.1:656656-735690 GCF_014066325.1 Apis laboriosa
GGGGGGAGGGTGGTTCGGCAAACGTGGACAATGGGATAACGAGAGGCGCGCGAGCGAAGGATACGCGGCCCGCTTTATTCTCTCTGGTTGAATAATGCGCACAGGAGACGGAGGAAACGGGTGAAAATATATAACGGGTCAACGTGTATTGTACACGGCTCGGATGCGAATTTTCGTTACGGGGAAGCGATTACGAAGTGGATCAAACATTGGAGCAGCAGTTATTTGCATAATAGGATACGTCGATACGTCGAAACGAAATAATTATAATTAATTATTATTATTATTATTATTATTATTATTATTATATTTATATTTGTCAATAAAACCGATAATTATTAAAATTTCGCGGGATCGGTGGCTCGCGTTTCGATGAATTTTTGAGAGGCGCGGGGAGGGGAGGGAGGAGAAGGAGGAGGAGGAGGAGGAGTATCGGGTATATCATCGAGTCGCCCCGTTATTATCGCGCGGCAATATAAAGCAAACCGTGATGCAATAAAATAATTGCGTACACAATTTATAACGGCGGCCGGTAAATAAATTCTCCTCGTTCAAGTCAACGGAAAATCTCGCGCATTTTTAATCCTACCACCCCTCCCCTCCCGTTCGCTCGTTCCCCCCATCCCCTCGCCCGAAAATATCCCCGCAAATATTAGCCCGATTTCGTAATTATCAAGAGATAACTTAATGAAAATCGTGCTCCCCGTGTATTTACAGAATTCTCTCGCCGATCCGTCGATAAAAATCGATGTATAATCGCGATTAAAAATTCAATTTGACCGTTAACGAGTATTAATCAAGGTAATCACCATGGTGGCCGTCCCGCCATCCATTTTCCCACATTTTTATACCTCCCTCCCTCCCACCCTCCCTCCCTTCTTCCCTCTTCCCAAACCTCGCCCCTTTTAAAATAACGATTATTCCACCCGAAATTACATTCCCCCGATTTCCGAAACGAGGAAGAGGAAGAGCAGGAAGACCTTCGACACCCCTTGTGTTTCAGAATCGAATCTCTGGCAAACGCGAAGAAGAAGAAGAAGAAGAAGAAGAAGAAGAAGAAAAAGGAGAAAAGAAACGATTCCAGGGATCGTTGGCGGAAGTTGGAACGGGAGATCCGTTAAAAAAAGGGACGAAGCCGGAGCGGAAGAGCGCGGCGTGTTTGCCGCGCGAGTTATTTCCATGGTTAGCGACGTGGAATCGGTCCTCGGCCGCGCTAAACGCCCGTAATGAGTGATTATGTTGGTTAGCCTGGTTAACAGCAGCAGGTACCCAAGCTAGCTGCGAGCGTGCAACGCGTTTTATTTGTTCGCCGCGACACGTGCCCCTGCCCAACAGCACTACACCACTTACGCCAATTGCTAAGAACGGAGAGAATATAGGTAAGAGATCTAACGGTTCCCTCCACAACGTTCCGTCCGCTCCCCCTTCTTGTCCTTCCTTGTCTTTTTCCTCCCTTCGTTTCCCTCCCTCCCTCCCTCCCTCCCTCCAAGCCTCCGGTTAAATCTAGCGGCGGGAGGAGGGGAGAGGGGAGGGGAGGAGGAGAAGCGGGCCGCGTTAAATTATCACCGTGAACACGCGAGAACACACGAGAAACGTTAAACACTGGCTGGGTGGTGGAGAGCAACAGTTAGAACCGAGGCGGTCTACCGGGTGTGTTCTAGACGGGCAAACAACAGTTTCGTTGTTAACCGGGAACGTTATTGCGTTCACTGCACCACGGTTTCCGTTCAAAGCAACCGTTTTCGACGATCCTCCAACTCGTCGTTAACCCATCCCCCCGCGTGAAATATCGCGCTGGGAGACGACGGTAATCGTTCTCCACTCCCCTCGCCCCTCGCGGAAATCAAACGCGTACGAGAACATCCGCGTACGGATCTTTCCGCGCGTGCCACAACGGCGGCACGAGTTGCCAACCCGTTCACCAGCTCGGTCAGATTCGGTCGTACGACGGATTAAGACGATGAATTAAGTATATATATCGTATTCGAGTTTTTACTTTCGAAGGCGAATTCCCTTTCGAAAACCTTTCAACGGGACATTCGCGATGGTTAAAACGGGGAGTTTCACGAGTTTTGAGTTTCTAAGATATGTATATAGAGCGCGATTGTTCGAATTTTTACTTTCAATGGCGAGAGTTAGGATGTATTCTAATTCTGTTCGAAGATTTTTTACAAAAATTCGAAGAAAACGCGGGACGAGTTGTTAACCCGTCGTTTTTCACGAGTTTCGAGTTTCTAAGATATGTATATAGAGCGAAATTGTTCGAATTTTTATTTTCAATGGCGAAAGTTAGGATATATTTTAATTTTGTTCGAAAATTTCCTACAAAAATTCGAAGAAAACGCGGGACGAGTTGTTAATCCGTTGTTTTTCACGAGTTTCGAGTTTCTAAGATATGTATATAGAGCGCGATTGTTCGAATTTTTACTTTCAATGGCGAGAGTTAGGATGTATTCTAATTCTGTTCGAAGATTTTTTACAAAAATTCGAAGAAAACGCGGGACGAGTTGTTAATCCGTTGTTTTTCGAATCGCGTTCTATGATATATAAAGTGAAATTGTTCGAATTTTTATTTTCAATGGCGAAAATTAGGATATATTCTAATTCTGTTCGAAAATTTTTTACAAAAATTCGAAGAAAATGCGGGACGAGTTGTTAACCCGTTGTTTTTCACGAGTTTTGAATCGTGTTCTAAGATATGTATATAGAGCGAAATTGTTCGAATTTTTACTTCCAATGGCGAAAGTTGGATATATTTTAATTTTGTACGAAAATTTTTTACAAAAATTCGAAGAAAACGCAGGACGAGTTGTTTGTTTTTTGAATCGCGTTCTATGATATATATATAAAGCGAAATTATTCGAATTTTTACTTCCAATGGCGAAAGTTGGATATATTTTAATTTTGTTCGAAAATTTTTTACAAGAATTCGAAGAAAATCTTTCAGTATCCGCGTTCGGATCTTTAGAACGCGGGATGAATTGTTAATCCGTTGTTTTTTTGAATCTAAAGTGTATAAAGTATATATATAAAACTCGATTGTAACAGAAATATTCGAGTTTTTACTTTCAATTGCGAAAATATCCTCTAATTCTGTTCGAAAATTTTCTACAAGAATTCGAAGAAAATCTTTCAATATCCGTGTTCGGATTTTTAGAGCATGGAACGAATTGTTAACCCGTTGTTTTTCACGAGTTTCGAATTCTAAGTTGTATATAAAACGCGATATTGCTCCAAGTAGCGGAAATATTTTTACTTTCAATGGCGAATTTGAAAATATTCTCTAATTTTGTTCGAAAATTTCCTACAAAAATTCGAAGAAAATCTTTCAATATCCGCGTTCGGATCTAGAAACTCATCAAAATATATATATAGAACGCAATTGTAGCAGAAATATTCGAGTTTTTACTTTCAACGGCGAAACTGAAAATATCCTTTAATTTTCTTCGAAAATTTCCTATAATAAAAGTAAAAATAGAAATCAAACGGAGAACATCCTCGTTCGGATCTTTACCCTTTCGAACGAGTTGTTAATCCGTGGTTTTTTCGAATCGCGTTCTAAGACGAGTATATACAAACCGCGATATCCAAGTAGCGAAAGTATTCGAGTTTTTACTTTCAACGTTGAAACTGAAAATATCCTCTAATTCCTTTCGAAAATTTTCTGCCAAAAATTCGAAGAAAATGTTTCGAAAACGATTCCGCTAACTACTCCGCCTTTAAATCTCGGGGGGGGGGGAAAAAAAGAGAAATCGAATGTGCGAAGTGACAATTTCACAATGTTTACAACAACGCACCTTAACGCGTCCTCGAAAACATGGATCTTCTCTTATCGTCGTTACGTTATTATTTCTCTCTATCCTCGTTTTATTTTTTCCTCCTCGTATCCTCCGTGCAAGAAGAAAAGTCAATCTTTGAGGGCAAACGCGAGTTGGAGGGTGGTGCGCGCGACCCGATTTTAGCAAACGCTCGCGAAACGCTTTGTATTAGCCCTGCACATATAGACACGCTGATTCCGCGCGAAACAGAAGTTTGATGACAAAATATTTGTCGTTCAAACAGGTCCTGCGAGTCCCCCGCGTCACGCGTTCCGCTCGCGATTCCGATCTCTTCATCGAATTAAGTGGCACGCCCCCGCGACCTGCCCCAACGTCCAGCTGTTGCCCCTGCTCCCTCCAATACCAACTTTCCCCTCCGCTCTCCTCCTTTCCTTCCTTCCTTCCTTCGAATATCTCTACATTTTTCGAAAGCGTCGTAAACACGCGATACATCGATTTTTAACGCGATATATCGTATTTTTCTCTCTCGAAAGCGGAGTATATACGGAGATATCTCAAGTTAACACACGTGCTCGTCTTTCCATTTTCTATCTCCGTGTTACTCAACGTTCCCTGCCCACGGGCAAAATCTTGCGTCGTCCTCTTATATAACTTATATCGATGCATTAACGTCTCCAAGGCCGCGCGATTCTCCCGTGTTCTTTGCTCGGAATCGTGTCCAGCAAATCTTCGATCGTCTGTCTCTAAGACGAGGAAAATAAAATGGAAAATCTACGTGCGAGATATAACAAACGTGGGATTCGAGGCTTCTTTCGAACAAGGATCGAGAGAGAGAATAAAAATCTTTTTCCTCGAAGATCCAAGTTATCCAAATCACACGCTCGTTCTTTTAAATAAACGGGGAATAGGAAAAGAAAGATTTTTAAGACGAGTTTAAGAGTAACCGTAACTCGAATGTCCGCTCAATTAGCACGTCCCCTCCTCCCGTGCATAATTTTATCGTATCCTTCTTCTCGTGGAATCACCGACGAGTTTCTCTCCTTCGACGCGTTCCCTTCCAAAATAGCGATTGAATTTTATCTATCATCCTACATCCAATTTCCAATTATCCGAAAATATTTCTTTCCCCTAATTCCCACGATCCTCCCTACGGGGTGGCGGATTCCTCCGAATGGAACGAGGAAGGGGATCGAGAATGGTGGAATAAAATAATAAAGTTGTAGAGGCGAGCTCTTTTCTTCTTTTATTCCTCTTCCTCCTCCTCCCCCCGATTCCTTTGCCTCCTCCTCCACCGTTTCCCTTCCAACATTCGCCGTACGATTTTACTCGGACGAGGTGGCTCGCTACGCGAGGTAGTTCTCCACTTGTTAGCACTTAATTAACTACCACCGGCTCGACCAGTCGGCGACGTCCAGACGAGAAATTCCTTCTTTCTCCGATCCATCGGGCGGACAACGGAATATTCTCTCTCTTCCTTTTTTTTCCCTTCTTCTTCTTCTTCTTCTTCATTTTTTTTCTCCTTTTCCCAGTCGCCCGCCATCTTCGTCCATCTTCGACGTTGAAAACATCGACGCCTCCGCGAGGCTCGAGCCGCGAGTTTTTCCAGGAATATCTTCTCTCGCGGGAATATTAATGAAATATTAATGTCTCTCTCTCTCTCTCTCTCTCTCTAGTTTCGTAACCGTGCACGCGAAAACACGGATGACCCAATGGGCAAAGTTCAACGGACGATTCCTTGTAAACGATGCACTTCTTACTTCTTCTTTTTTTTCTTATTCTCAACAATGCCCTCGAAACGTTGAACGTTGAACGCGTCGCTTTCGGTGTTGGCTTCGAATTTTTCGAGGCAAAGGTCGAAAGGATGAAGTAGTAGTAGTAGTAGTAGCTTCGTGAAAGCGACGGGGGAACCGTTCGAGACGGAGTTTGAGCTCCGTTGCGAGCGCTGCAACCGCTTTTTAATGGATAAATAATTGAGAAATAAGACGTAGAGATTGTGCAGAGAGATACACCAATGCTTTCAAGAGTTTCTTCTTTTTATTTTATCGATTCACCGCGAAGTGGAAGGGAAAATCGAACGATTCCAATGCAGATAATGATAATGATAATTCCAGAACAACTGCTCGGGATAAGTATCGATAAAACGATAAATTGGTAAAAGAAAGGAAAGAATAGAGAAAGAGACATAATATTCAATTTTTCCACGATTTTCCCCGTGATTCGTCGTTCGCCGAATTACAACCTGTTAAACGATGATCGAGCCATCCTCCTCATTATCCACGGCAGCTGGGGGAGGGGGAAGGGGTGGCGGTAACGGGGTTAAAAAAGGGGGACGACGATGGCGGCGGTGGCGTCGGATAAAAAGTCGAGTCGGAGTGGAGGAGGGGTGGGGCGGGCTTCCGAGGCTCGCGCGGAAACTCTCGTGTCGGGGATGATTTCCGTGGCGCGACTCGGTGAGTGGGCTCCTAACTCGTCCCGTTCCTTTGTTTTCGAGGAGCCAGCGATAATTCCTCCATGAATTTTAATTCGACGCCGCTCCAAGCCGTTCATGAATTTTAATTCGCCTCTTTTCGCTCGCCACAGCTCACCCTCCCTCCTCCCCTTCGTTTTCGGTTTCAACGGAGAACGAGGAGGAGGAGGAGGAGGAGAAGGAAAAGAAACATCCCCTCTCTTTCTCTCTCTCTCTCTCTCAACTTTAACCCGTTCGTGGGAGAAGCAAGTATTTTTCGAGTTGGTCGTCCTGGAAGAAATAAGTTGCGAGTTTCGAGCGCAGCTCGAATCAAACCGCGTTACGACAACCGTTTAATGAACCCGTCTACCGAATCACACACGCACACACGCGCGTATACACGTATATTCGGACAGGGAGTAGTCGTGGTGCTGGCTGCGAAGGGAAGGTGAAGGGGAGAAGGAGCCGGGCGACAAATCGTTATTCAAATCCCCGGCTAAATTGCAGGCTGGCCGAGCAATATGTAGCGTTTAACCGGCATTATTCGCGACCCTTGATCGCAACGGGGTTACCGATGCCAAGGATCCGCGCCGGGGGGTGTGTTTTCGGCCAGCGTTGGTCCGTGATCGCGGCGCACAATGCTCGGGCCACCCTTCTTCCAGGCCCACCCTCGCCGCTACCATTTCCAGGAGGGTAGGCTAAGCCTCCCTGTCGCTCAGGATTACCGGCTCTGATTTCCCGCTCGAACGTATCGCCCGTTTTCTGCGTCCGGGACCCGGCCGCCCACCCCCTGGGGGCCACTTGCACTGGGCCGCCCCTCGCTCGCCGCTCTCGCGGCCACCGTAAGCCTGATTTCTTTCTTTTTTTTTTTTTCTTTTTTCTTTTTTTCTTTTTTATTCGCTTCTTCCTTTTTTTTCGAGATGCAGGGGCGGACTCCCCGGTTTCTTGTTCTTCCGAACGATTTTTGAAATGCAGAGTGGGTTGATTCAAAGATTAATTTCTCCGCGAGCTTTGCATTGGTTGGAATAACAATACTCGGGGAATTCGTATGTATGTGCAAATCTTGAGTGGGAAATTGTACATCATCGTGAGGAAATGAAATAAAATATATAGGTGTTTTTTTTCGAGATTTACATTCGTTGGAATAGTGATGCTCGTAGAATTCGTATGTATATCTGTCCAAATCTTGTACATCATTGTAAAATAAAATAAAATAAGGAATTCAAAGGGATTCAAACAATACTCGTAGAATTTATATATATATGCATATCTGTCCAAATCTTGAGAAAAATTATAGTATGTTATTGTGATTAAATTAAATTAATAATTAAATTAAATATATCATAAGTATATATCGTAAGAAAATTAAATAAAATACAGGGTAGATTAATTCGAAAAACGACGTTTTTCAAATTTTTCATTCGTTGGAATATTCGTAGAATTCGTATATATATATATATATGTATACCTGTCCAAATCACCTATAAAAAATTGTATATCATTGTAAGAAAATAAAATAAAATAAAGAGTGAATTAATTAAATAGAATTTGTATTTGTACATGTATATTTGTTCAAATCTTGTGAAAAATTGTAAGAAAATAAAATAAAATATAGGATAAAATATAGGACGGATTAATTCGAAAAGTTTTCCAAGTTTTCCATTCGTTGGAATAATATTATTATTATTATGCGAAAAATTGTATATCATTGTAAGAAAATAAAATAAAATAAAAGGTGAATTAATTAAATAAAATTCGTATATGTATATTTGTTCAAATTTTGTGAAAAATTGTATATCATTGTAACAAAATAAAATAAAATAAAAGATAATTCGAAAAAAGAGATTTTCCAAGCTCTCCATTCCTGTCCAAATCTTGAGAAAAATAAAATATCATTGTAAAATAGAATAAAATAAAATAAAATACGAATTAATTGAAAAATCTTCCAAAAATATTCCAAACTTTCGTTGGAATAATAACAGAATTCGTACATATGTATACCTGTCCAAATCTTGTGAAAAATATGATAGTAAGAAGAAAATAGGCTGGAGAGGGCGGAACGAAAATCGTTTAAAAAAACCTGGTAAAGAAAATAAAATACAAAGCGTGGACTCGTTTCGATTCTGTTGCCCTCTGCTTCTCGTACAAACGAAGGCGTGATGCGAAAGTGTATCTATCAATGGAGCACTCGAATTCTGATGTAAAACCGCAGCTTGTCGTGACAAGCGAATTATTCGGTATAGAGTTTTCGAAAGGAAGCAGGGATCCCCACGTGGCCGGTCGAGGGCCCTAGATGTCACCGTTGCTTTCCGATCGAACCGCATCCCCTCGAGGAGGAGAGCCTCCCCTCTCTCTCTCTCCGCTCTCTCCTTTCTCATTCTCGTTTCATTGAAACGGGATGCCCGACCGCCTTCCCGATTTTTTCCTTCCTTCGAAACGAACGAATGTACGCGAAAACTAATTAGACGACGAAACGAAGGAAACGAGGAGTTAAGCATAGGGGAGGGGAGGGGACGACGATGTGGAAAATCCTCCCCCTCCTCGCGAAGAAAACTTTTGCTTTTCGAAGGATGGCGCTGAGTCTCGGTCGCGTCAGACTGGTAAATTCCACCCTTCTGTCGTTTGGAACACCTCTCCCCTCTCTCCCTCCCCCTTCCAAGTCTTGGAAACTCCTTTACCCACGTCCTTCTCCCTCTCCCCCGGTCCAGCTTCAAAGAGGTCGGCTCTTCTTCGAGACTTGGAAGAGCAATATAACAAGAGGGACCAAGCGAGGGGGGGGAGGGGGTGTCGAGGAGGGTCGGAAGGAAGGGACGGGAGTTTTATTAATTTCGAAAGTTCCGAAACTGATAATTAGATCCCCACGGAGCCGGCCCGCCAAAGGCGAGGGAACTCAATTTCTGGGTCGGCACCGCTTTACGTTTAATTTTCTTTAATGTCGCTTCTTCCCCCTCCTCGGCTGAAGAGTAAGAAGAAGCAGAGAAAGAAAAGAAAAGTAGGGAAAAATATAGATAGTCTCGATCGACGAAATATAGATAATTTCCTTCCTTTTCTTCTTCTGCACTATCCTGGCCAATTGTTATTAGTATATAGTAGAAACGAAAGTTCTCGTTATCTCGCAGTCTCGTCGAGAAACATCGCGCACTACCTACTTTCCCTTCCTTACACGCGTGTCGAACGCGAGGTTTCTCGCTGCTAATACCAATAATAAGTATTGCCAACGTGTTTGCATATGCGACGGGATCGGATATCGTTGCGAGATCTCTCTTTATTTTTTCCTTCTTTTTCTTCGTTTCGTAGAAACTGCACTTTTGGAAATGCGTTTGTATACGTACAAGAGGAATGACGACGACGACGACGACGACGATGATGATGATGATGATGAAACGAGGCGAAAATTGGATCGCGTGGCGAAGGAAGCGGGGTGGGAAACTCGCCCCCTTTTTTTTTCATCCATCCCCCAATTTCCAGCGTTGTCCAGCGACGAATACAATCAGACGTCGCGCACCTGTATTCGGTATATCGCGAATGTTGACTCGGAGTATATTTGTCCAGCAATGGAAGAGCGTCGCTACTCCGGTGGTCGAGAGGGGGTGGTGGCTCGGGTTCAAATATTGTGCCGCCTCGATGCTGGGCGCCGCAGCGATCATGGACGCATTATTCCACCGCGTCGAATTTTTCGGACGGGATCGAAAATCGAAACGCTCTCTATCGATCGATCGCCCCCTCTTTCAAAGATTTAAATTTCTGAAATCGGGGAAAATTTGTTTTATGTTTCGAAAGGTAGTCTCCAAAAATGAATAAAAGAAAGAGGAAAAAATCGAAAATCGAAACGCTCTCTATCGATCGATCGCTCCTCCAAAGATTTAGATTCCTGATGATGAAATCGAGGAAAATTTGTATCATCTTTCGAAAGATAGTCTCCAAGAGGAATGAAAAGAGGAAAAAATCGAAAATCGAAACGCTGGATCTCTATCGATCGATCGCCCCTCTTCTAAAGATTTAAATTCCTGAAGGTGAAATCGGGGAAAATTTGTTCTAAAAATATGTTTCGAAAGGCAATCTGCAAGGAGAATAAAAAAAGAGGAAAAAATCGAAAATCGAAAATTAAAATGCCGGCTCTCTATCGATCGATCGTCCATCTTCCAAAGATTTCGATTCCTGAAGGTGAAATCGGGGAAAATTTGTATCATCTTTCGAAAGGCAGTTTCCAAAGAGAATAAAAAGAGGAAAAAATCGAAAATCGAAAATCGAAAATCGAAACGCCGGCTCTGTATCGATCAATCGTCTCTCTTCCAAAAATTTAGATTCCTGAAATCGGGGAAAATTTGTTTTAAAATTATGTTTCGAAAGGTAGTCTCCAAAAAAAATAAAAGAAAGAGGAAAAAATCGAAAATCGAAACGCTCTCTATCGATCGATTGTCCCTCTTTCAAAGATTTAAATTCCTGAAGGTGAAATCGGGGAAAATTTATATCATCTTTTGAAAGGCAGTCTCCAAGAAGAATAAAAGAAAGAGAAAAAAATCAAAAATCGAAAATTGAAACGCTGGTTTTCTATCAATCGATCGTCTCTCTTCCAAAGATTTCAATTTCTGAAATCGGGGAAAATTTGTTTTAAAATTATGTTTCGAAAGATAGTCTCCAAAAAAAATAAAAGAAAGAGGAAAAATCGAAAATTGAAATACTCTCTATCGATCGATCATTCCTCTTCCAAAGATTTAGATTCCTAAAGGTGAAATTGGGGAAAATTTGTATTATCTTTCGAAAGACAATCTTCAATGAAAAAAGGAAAAAATCGAAAATTGAAACACTCTCTATCGATGGATCATTCCTCTTCCAAAGATTTAGATTCCTGATGATGAAATCGAAGAAAATTTGTACTATCTTTCGAAAAACAATTTCCAATAAAAAGAGGAAAAAATCGAAAATCGAAACATTGGCTCTCTATCGATCGATCATTCCTCTTCCAAAGATTTAGATTCCTAAAGATGAAATCGGGGAAAATTTGTATTATCTTTCGAAAGACAATTTCCAATAAAAAGAAGAAAAAATCGAAAATTGAAAATCGAAAATCGAAACGTCGGCTCTCTATCGATCAATCGTCCCTCTTTCAAAGATTTAAATTCCTGATGATGAAATCGAAGAAAATCGAAGAAAATACTATCTTTCGAAAGACAATTTCCAATAAAAAGAGGAAAAAATCGAAAATCGAAACTCTCTATCGATCGATCGTCCCTCTTCCAAAGATTTCGATTCCTGACGGGGAAAATTTGTATCATCTTTCGAAAGACAATCTCCAAGGAGAACAAGAAGAGGAAAAATACCTTCTCTAAGAGACGAGGATAAATTTGGTGGAAAGGTAGGGGGCGTATAAAAACGGTATATCAAACGGTCAGCTCTGTCGAAGGTTGGTTCCTTTGGAAAAAGGTGGCAAAGAGGGAGCAAACGGGGCAAACAGGGGAGCTGTACGAACAGTCGAATTACGACTGTCAATAGATAGCCGTTCGTAATTACACACCCGTTAGAGAAGCTAGCGAGCGAGGCGGCCGAGAAGCAGATATCACTTGGCGAATCAATAAAACGTGTTTGGCTCAGTCAAACTGCGTGTCATCGCGTATCCATCTCGAACGCCAAACAAGTACACTGGCTATCATTTATCTCGATAATTATATGACCACTGATTACCGGTTCATTTTCTAGTAAATATTGAGCCTTGGAACGGGATAGCCTCCCTATTCCCCTCCCTATTCCCGTCCTGGCAAAATCGCATCGACGACGCATCATTATTCTTTTATCTCCCAAAACACAATTTCGACGACTCCTTTTTTTTTTTTTTATCCGTAAAGAAAAAAAGAAGGAAAAAAAAGATACTCGAATTGCTTCGATTTCCTCCACGCGAATCTTCTTCCACGTTCGAATCTTCGTTACACGTCGTTCGAGGAGAGCCGTATTGAGGTTAAGGTGGCGCGGGAGCATCTACTTAGACAGGCAGGATATAACACACGTAGCGACGACGGCACGGCAAGGATGAAAGGCGGAGCCAGCAACAGCCAACCAGCGGCTAGGATTTCCATTTTGGCTCGTCTCGCAGGACTAACCTCGTGCCACCTCGAAAAAAACCTCTACCTACTGTTAATCCATCGCGGGACCCCGCGTTACCTCCCCCAACCTTTCTCTCTCGCCTTTAGTCTCGCCAAACTTCTCCTCTCACAAAATTTCACTCTCTCGATTTTACTTTCTTCTCTTTTTTTCCCCCTGCGACAGAAATCTCGAAATTTCCCTTCCTCCCTTCCTTTTCTTTCCTCGGCCAGGCCCTCGAGGACAATAGGAGGGGGAGGAGGGGAACCGGTGTACGAACGGATCCGATTTTCGGATATCGGGAGAAGGAGGAGGAGGGAAAAAGTATTTAACGAAGACCTAAAATTCGCAAATAGCCGAATCCCGATATTGCGCACGGGGGGGAGGGAGAGGCGGTCTCCAGTCTCACCGTTTTTACGTGATGGGGAATAATGGAGCGTCGAAAAAGCGACGGGCAGAATTTTTTTTCGGGATGGAAATGGAAAAGAAATGTCGAGCCTCCATCTTCTCCATCTCGATCCTGTCCCGATCAGGAAAACGCAATCGAATTTCGAGAAAGGCATCGAGAAAGGAAGGGAAAGGAAAGAAAAGGAAAGGGATCGATCTCGTTATTTCGATAAGATTTCGAGGAGGACGGAACCGTTTGCAACCGTTTTTTTCCAATTATTATTATCTGGTCGGATTATCGCGGATTGATCGAGGGAAAGGATCGACCGATGGTTATTTATAAAGTGAGCGATGAATTTATTCGGCCGCGCGCAGTGGATTCGGATGGAATACATTAATTGGAACAACTACGAAGCCGGCCATTTGCTAAATTTCACTTGATAATGGGCATTACGTAACGAATCGTAGCCGGGTTTAATTAATGTTATCGCCGCCTCTCCCGCGACGAATTCATTAACGCGTACGCTCCGATTTTTCTGCTAACGATCCCCGATTATTATTATTATTATTATTATTATTATTATTATTATTATTATTATTATTATCTCTCGCGTGGAAATAACGGGATTTATTAAATTAACGGGGAGGAATACCCGAAGCGCGAGAATAAATAAAGCGGTGCATTATGCGTATAAAGTGGGACGCTGCACTGCATCAAACTTAAATGACATAATCTGGTGGAAATAACGCGATTCCTCCCCCGTCGAGCTATTTAAATAATTCCTCTTCGAAATCGATCGCGAAATTCGATATATTATATCCTCTCGTTATTCACCCCTATAATATATAATTTTCGAAAAGAACGAAAAAGAATAAACTGGTGGTGATCTCTCTCTCTCTCTCTCTCTCTCCCTCTAATTTTTAATCGAAAAAAGAAAGAAAGAAAGAAAGAAAGCGAAATTCGATATATTATATCCTCTCGTTATTCACTATAATATAATTTCGAAAAGAACGAAAAAGAATAAACTGGTGGTGATCTCTCTCCCTCTAATTTTTAATTGAAAAAAGAAAGAAAGAAAGAAAGAAAGAAAGAAATATTCGCGCTTATTTCAGGGAAATAAGCGTCCACAAGGGTTGGAGAGGACGAGATAAGCGAAGATAAGCGAAGCGAATGAATGGAACAAGAGAAAAGAGCGAGGAGATCGCGTGGATCAATCGGTAGCCCATTCGTTAAATCGTAGAGACGCGTCGGTTACGGTTCGCTCGAAGCCGCCAATATATATATATATATACACGTTGCCCGATGAATAGGCCGTGTTTGCATAGGTCCCGAGGTGCGGCGGGCGTTGTCAGGGATGCTAGCTCTTTGGAAAGGGAGGAGGACCGATGATGCGCGCACGAGCATCGTTCACGATGGGGTAGAGAAACGAAGGGGGAAGGAAGGAAAGAGAGAAAGGAAGGAAGGAAGAAAGAAGGAAGGAAGGAAGGAAGGAAGGAAGGAAGGAAGGAAGGAAGGCCGCGGCATTCGCCCCTGTGTACACTCAGCTGTCGGCCTCTTTTTACCCCGCGTTCCTTCCAACCCTCTGAACACCGCGGCTCGCTCGATTCGAAACGGCTCGAGAGATACTAGTTTTGCCGCTCTTTGGAAAAATTCTTTTTAACGAGATAAACAAGAAGGAAAGGAAAGGAACGCGGTGTAAGGAAAATTGGGTAGGAAGGGGGAGAGAATGAAGGAAAGAGCGGGGGTTGAGAAAAGAGTCGTCGAGGGGGCGGTCGTGGAAAGTGGTCGTGAACGATAATACTCGGGAGGTGCTCCCTGGTGCTCGCTCGCGGATAAAGGCTTTTCGGGACGAGTGAGAAACGAATCGACGGGGGTGGAGGAGGGGGAGGAGGAGAGGCGCCGCTTTCGAAGGGCGGAGAGGGACGGATATAGGTTGTAAGTGAATTTTATTGCGCGATTATATTGAATCCCTCCGAGCCACCAGCCGCTGTCAAACTCCACCCTCGTTGTTCCACCCTTGCGGAGATGGTGCCGATGCGGTGCTCAAACCCGGTTTTCGAACCTTCAAATTCGCCAAACGTTTTCACTTTTCGCTTTTCTCCCCATCTCTTTATTTATCCCTCCCTTCCCTTGTATTGCGTTCCATTGTATTTTATCATTATTCGACGAATATTTTTTTCACAGGCTTACAAGCCTACAGAAATTTTCGAAATAGGCGTGCAAATCTTGAAACGTTATTAAACGTTATTAATAAGAATTTTAATTCGTTTTGTAATTTCGAGATCGTTTAATTCGTTCGAGGAATTGAACTCGATCAGGAAGTTGAAACGAGAGGGATAGGCGGGAATGGAAAGGAGAGGAAGAGGCATTTTGAGGGGGGAGGGGGATAAAACTGGGGAATCTCTGTTGGACGGGTGAGCACCACTTTTGAGTCTCGAGGGTTGCGCGGCGGTAGTTACCGGCGGCGGATACCAAATCGAAGCTCTTGCCCACAGGGATGTTTGCACGTTGGATCACGACCTCCATGGCAAAATTCACCATAGCAAAACCTTGCTATTCCCACCGGCACGAGACTCGCCTCGAAGGCTCGGCTTTCCACCCCCTCCTTTCCATCCGTTCGATATTTTCGATCCCTTCGATCCTTCGTGCCTTTTCTCGTTTCACCGATCGCTCTCAAACCTGCGCTCTTTTTTCCAGATTTAATATCGTGCTCGCTTCGTAGAGAAGATTTTGACGAAAAAAAAAAAAAAAAAAAGAACTCGATTCGACGTTGTCATCTTTCACTTTTTCTTATAATAAGAAGCAACAAATCGTTTGTTCGATGTTCGAGACGGAGGAAGAGGAAGGGGTGAAAAGAGTGGAATATATTTCGAAAGAGGGGTAAGGAGGGGAGAGAGGATCGGGGGAAATTAGGCATGGAGGCTCGTGGCTCGGCGACGAGATCTGATAGTTTTGCTCGGCTGAGTGCTGCTCGTCTTATCCCCGAGGACAGGAGGAAGAAGAAGGTTCCCCGGCACGATCTTATTGGCCCTCCTTGAAAGAGGAGCAGCCAGTTGCTCCCTCGAGACGGAGCGCGGAACGGGGAGGGAAAAAGATGGTCGAGTTGAATTAATTCCTCGACTATCGTTTCCTCCGCTCCTTCGTTACGGACCGGCTTCAAATGTAATCGCCGCTCTTCTTTTCATCCTCTTCCACCTCATCGCGACCGTCATCTCGAGTGTTTGGTCCGTTTCTTTCTTTCCTTCTTTCTCTCTTTCTTTTCGCAACGATTCGGAATTCGATCGATTCGAAAAGGAGGAATCACTCCATCCCGTCAAATCTTCCGTCGAATATTTAGGGGACGGTGAATTTCGTATGATTTTTAATAATATTGATAAATTAATAATATAATTTTAATAAATTAATAATATTCGGATCAGATGTTTCTTTCTTTCCTTCTTTCCTTCTTTCCTTTTTTCCTTCTTTCCTTCTTTTCTTCTTTTCTTCTTTCTTTCTTTCCTTCTTTCCTTTTGTCCTTCTGTCCTTCTTTCTTTCTTTCCTTCTTTTCTTCTTTCCTTCTTTCTCTCTTTCCTTCTTTTCTTCTTTCCTTCTTTCCTTCTGTCCTTCTTTCCTTCTTTTCTTCTTTTCTTCTTTCCTTCTTTCCTTTTTTCCTTCTTTCCTTCTGTCCTTCTTTCCTTCTTTTCTTCTTTCTCTCTTTCCTTCTTTTCTTCTTCCTTCTTTCTTTCTTTCTTTTCACGACGTTTCAGAATTCATTCGATTTGAAAAGGAGAAATCATTCCACCCCATTAAATGTTTCGCCGCATCGAATATTCGGTGGATTTCGTATGATTTTTAATAAACTCGAACCGGACAGCCAGATGTACGTTTCTTTCTTTCCTTCCTTCCTTCCTTCCTTCTTTCTTTTCGCAACGTTTCAGAATTCGATCGATTCGAAAAGGAGGAACCACTCCACCCCGTCAAATCTTCCGCCGCGTGGAATATTAGGGGCGGTAGATTTCGTATGATATTTAATAACATCAATAAATTAATAATATAATTTTAATAAATTAATAATATTCGGATCAGATGTTTCTTTCTTTCCTTTTTTCCTTCTTTCCTTCTTTCCTTTTTTCCTTTTTTCCTTTTTTCCTTCTTTCCTTCTGTCCTCCTTTCTTCTTTCCTTCTTTCCTTTTTTCCTTCTTTCCTTCTGTCCTTCTTTCCTTCTATCCTTCTTTCTTTCTGTCCTTCTTTCCTTTTGTCCTTCTTTTCTTCTGACCTACTTTCCTTCTGTCCTTTCCTTCTTTTCTTCTTTCTCTCTTTCCTTCTTTTCTTCTTTCTCTCTTTCCTTTTCTTCTTTCTTCTTTCTTTCTTTTTTTCGCAACGTTTCAGAATTCGATCGATTCGAAAAGGAGAAACCACTCCACCCCGTCAAATCTTTCGCCGCGTGGAATATTCGGGGGGCGGTGGATTTCGTATGATTTTTAATAAACACCCGTATCGGACAGCCAGATGTACCGCACGCCCACTTGACTCGCGGCTCGAAACAGCGGAAGAGAGAGAGAGAGAGAGAAAGAGAGGGAGAGGGAGAGGGAGAAAGAGCACTCGCTCGCGTACGGCTTAAACCACTCGATGAGCACAAAACTGACGGACGGACAGGCCCTGCATCGAACATATTACGTTCGAAGCACGTGGAACAAAGCTACGCCATTGTTTCGTGCCGTCAATAATCCACTTGGCCCGACTTGGAGGACCGGCCAGGGGGCGGCACAATTGGAAAAAGCGGCGTGGAAACCCGGAAACCGATGCCCCACGGGGGTCCGTCATCCCAGAGAGGAGAAAGAAAGGACAGAGAGAGAGAGAGGGAAGAAGCATTCGATTCCTAGCACGAATCAAGCCCTCCAAGATAGTGGAAAAGATTCCCCTTCTCTTCCTTCGCTTCCTTCCTTGCCTCAGATTTTCTCCTTCTCGACAATTTTCTTAACAAACCTTGAAAATTTTGGAGACGGCCTCCACTCGAAAAGAAAAGAAAATTTATATTCCAAATGGAATCTGGTAGAATAATCGTAATTGCATTTACAACCTTATCTACCTTCGTTTCCAGAATGCCAAGCACGAACGTTCGTAAGGAATTGTTTAGCCTCTCCCTCCAAATTTACTCGTCAACCTTCGAATTCCGAATTCTGCTGCTTCCGAAAACCAGCGAAATGGCGAAAAGAAGGATTCTCCTCGTTTCGAAGAAGGGTTTCGCGACGAAAAGCGGGGAATTAATTAACCGTGGAAGGTCTGGTCGAGCAAATATGGCGGTTGGATATCGGTCCCGTCCGAGGAATCGAGTCTCTAAGCGGCGGCAATCGAATGATTAAAGGCGGCCTCGCCTGGATGCGCCTGGATAGGGCGAGATTCCCGACGGAAATCAGAGTCGCCACCCTCCTTCGCGAGAATCCTCAAAGTCGCTCCTTCTAAACCCTCTCGGCAAACATCGAGGAGTGCAACTGGAGGAATTCTGGAGGATATAACCGCGTGGCCAGGTATCCACGATTACTCGACCTGTTTTCGAAATTTTTGGAGAGATCTCTCTCGGAGAGAGCGATTTCAATAAAGCTCGAGGCAAGAAAAATATATACATTTAAATTTGGATGATCGTTGGAAGAGAGAAACGAGAAATCGAGAAAAATGGCGAGTTGGAAGGAGGGAGGAGAAGGAAGGCCTGAAGGTAGCCGCTTGCGTGGAGCGAAAGATCTTTGGAATAATCGCAGGACTCGAGGCCAACTTCCGGTGAACGACGTGACAGGCTTGCGTCACCCTGGTGTCCTCCGTTACGTTCCTTCCCGGCCAATTCTCTAACCAGCCGAGGAGAGAAGATCGAGATGGTACGGAAATCGATCCTTGTGTACGACCTGCTCAGGACCGAGCAACCGGAAGAGGGTTTCACCGAGAAGGAGATCGTGGAGCAGATCAGTAACAAGCACGACATCATGCCCGGGAAAGCGCTTCGAAAGCAAGTGGCCGTGGCGCTTCGTCGTGGCGTCGATTTCGGCATCATAGCCAAGAAGAATAACAAATTTAGGTTCAAATCTATCGCGTTCTATCTTTTTTTTTTCCCCTCGCCGATCGGCGAAAATATATATATATACATGACTTTTCCTCGTGGAGCAGATTCGATCCCGACACAGCGAAAGGTAATGTCGCCAAGCGGACTTCCTTGAGGAGGAATACGAATCGAGGGAGGAACAAGAAGAAGAGCGCGAAGAAGGCGGCGAGGGCGAAGAACGAGCGAAAACGACCGGGCGAGAGAAAGAACGCGAAAAATCGTAATCAGAAACGGACCCTACCGCAACCAAAATTGCCAAAATCGTGGACACCGAATAGGAGAAACTTGGTCGACGAGCCCGTTTCGAAAGTGAAAAAAATTTAACTCGGCCTTTCGAATCTTTCGTTCTTTTTTTTTCTTTTTTTTTAAACGGTCCCTCGGTTTTAATTGTACGTTTTATACAAATATTTCTTAAGTATATATTTATAGAAATTTCTATTCCTCGCCTACTTTTTCTATTTTTATTAATCGTTTCGTCCGTCATTCTTTTCCTTTCGATTCAACATTTTCTTTTTTTTCTTCTTCGTCTTTTCAATTGATTTTTCATGATCACCTGTTATGAAATTACAGTAATTTCCTTCAAATGTGGTTTCCCATTTTACTTTGAAAAGAAAAAAAAAGATATTCTATTTTTCTAATTTTACAATCATCGTCGCTTCTTTCGTACGATTCTTCTTCGATACGAGAAAAGGAGGATCTCCACCTACAAAAAATTCCATCGAAAAGATTTCGAAAAAGAGGATCGAAGGTCGATCGAAATCCGTTCCCATGAAATCCACCTTCCGTCGTCAATAAATATATATATATATATATATATAAAAATCCTGTTAGCCGAAACTGCAACGATTCGTGAACTCGTAATCTTTCCAGAAACGATCGAAAAACGGTTGGAGCGTCTTGGGAACGTTTCAGAGGATCCGCTGACCGTCCGTCGATTAGACACGGCCACTACGCTCTTTTCGATCCTTCGAAAAGCCTGCCGCATCCAAGATTTTCCCTTTTTTGGGGTGGATAGTTTGGAAGGGAAGTGCGCGAAACCAAGCCGGATATACCATGAAAATGCGCGGAACGAATCGTTCGAGGCACGTTTGGAGGCACCTGTTATCGAAGCAACGAATTAGACGGAAGTTGGAAGCCTTCGTTTCCCTCTCCCCCTTTTCCAAGAGAATAAAATTTTTCTTTCGTATCATTGGCGAACACGAAATTCGAATCGGTATTTTCCACGCTCGAAACGGTCAGATTGGGGCAGATTGCGCGCGGGGATGTGGACGACGATAAGTGGACGCGTAGTCTTTTGTTCAAGAGATCGTGCAATATCGGGCTAATAGATCGATTCCCGTTAAGGGTCGATATGTCCAGAAGGGCGTGCGTGAAAGCGCCATGGATGACCACCATATGCTCCGTTATGGGCGTAATCCGTGCGCGACTTCGCGTGACTCGCGCGCTAATCAGCGATATTGGCGAACAAAGGGACGAATTTTTCGTGGAAAGCGACGCGTAATTGTAAAGTGGTTCTGTCGTCATGAAAGTGATTGGTAAGAATTGCATTAGAATAAAATTGTGGAAAAAAAAGAAAG
The DNA here is from genome assembly GCF_014066325.1 of Apis laboriosa. NCBI lineage: Eukaryota > Metazoa > Arthropoda > Insecta > Hymenoptera > Apidae > Apis > Apis laboriosa. Next base: position 676,992 of record NW_025222452.1, read on the forward strand.
AAAAATATATATATACAATTTTAATCTCAAAGAGAGACACACGTTTGAATAACCGTCTTTGGAACGGAGGAAAAAGAAAAGAGAAGAAAAATATTCAAATTGGAGAAAACCGCCTTTTATTCGAATTACCGAGAAATTTTATTGTCCCACAATCAGGCACCATTATATACCGTGGGGAGAAGCCTCTAAGAATTTCCTCCACTTTCGAGATACCATTTACGAGATAATAAAGTTTGTTTGATGTGCGTCCCAACGAAGAAGAAGAAAAAAAAAAAAAATGAAAGAAAAAAGGAACGCGTGTCGCAGGTGTTTCACCTTTTTTTCGATTTTTCGAACGGAACAGACACTCGCACTGTGCCTCCCGACACGTGTCACCTCAAGATCCATTTCCGGTTCTCACCGTCCAGAGGAGGCTTTCTCCTGTATTATTTTTTCCTTTTTTACTTTTCATTACTTCTTCTCAATCAATGATTACTACTTCTTCTGCCTTACTCTTCCTGTCTGGATGGATCGAACGAGGAGGATGAGGCGAAGGAGGGAATTATTGGCAGGATATACATGTATACACAAATATTATTACGAATTGCTCGATCTCGAGCTCGATAACCGAGGAAAATCTGTTGACCCCTGTCCCGTTGTTTGTCGCGAAAACAAAGAGCGGGGATCGATACAAAGGAGGTGGTCGATCGTGAACGGCGATAATCGGGGCGGGCGGAACGATTCCATACGTGTGGACGGAGCTCGTGCGAGGCTAAGTGTTTGTGTCGAGGGTTGGTCTCGACCAACAAAGGCCGACCTTGCGTCGTCTAAGCGTCCAGCTAATTAGGAGGTTTATTGTTACGGAGGAACGAACCCCCCCCCCCCATCTCTTCCTCTATTGGCGTCAAGCCAGTGATATATTGTCCGCATTGGATTCTTTTCCAATTTTAATCGGGCCTCGTTAGTAGTAGTCCATCGCATCGATTGTGCAACAACGGGTCGAAACGTGGATCGATTTAACACGTTGACTGCCACGCGTGTTTCTGTATCAAGTGTGCTTGATAGTAATTGTAATAATAGTAATTGTATGGGTAATAGTATTGAATAGTATAGTACTGATTTATATATAGTATATTTTGGATATTTTAATTTGGATAATATGACTAGTCGTAACAAATGTACTTCTTAGTTGTGAATTGTGTATAAATTATTCGTGTGGCTTGTATATTAGAGATTACCACAGCAGGTAATCATATCAGAGAACGATGTGTTCATAAACTATGTAATTGTCGTATCACCATGAGACTCGTGTTACAAAATTAGAAGATTTTTAGAGAATTATTAGCTGCAAAATTGTTAGGATTATAAAATACAACGAAACCTTGTCAAAACCTTTAACATAATATCGCCGCGTGGAAAAATAATTCTGATATAAATATTAAAAATTATGCATGAAAATTATGTTATTCGGATAAAAGACGACAAACAGACCGATCGAACGTACGAATTTAAAAAAGACGACAACTTTTTGTCCAAATTGTCCGGATTATTAACCTTTCTATAGAATGTTTTAAAATTTTACATTCAAAATAATTTTTTTATTATTCTTATAATAATTTAATAGTTTTATTACACCTCGTAGAATATCTTTCCAAATACTTACGAAGATCGTTCGTAAGTAGTCAAATAAGCGTCACCCGAATATGGGGAATTTAAAAAGACAACGACTTTTTGTCCGAATTGTCATCCTCAGCTTTTTATAGAATGTTTTAAAATTTTACATTCAAAATAATTTTTTTAATAAATTTTTTATTATTTTTATAAATATAATTTAATAGTTTTATTACAGAATATCTTTCCAAATACCTACAAAGATCGTTCGTAAATAGTGAAATAAGCGTCATATGGGGAATTTAAAAAGACAATGACTTTTTATCCAAATTGTTCGGATTATTAAGGTTTCTATAGAATGTTTTAAAATTTTACATTCAAAATAATTTTTTTAATAAATTTTTTATTATTTTTATAAATATAATTTAATAGTTTTATTACAGAATATCTTTCCAAATACCTACAAAGATCGTTCGTAAATAGTGAAATAAGCGTCACCCGAATATGGGGAATTTAAAAAGACAACGACTTTTTGTCCGAATTGTCATCCTCAGCTTTTTATAGAATGTTTTAAAATTTTATATTCAAAATAATTTTTTTAATAAATTATTTTTTTATTATTTTTATAAATATAATTTAATAGTTTTATTACAGAATATCTTTCCAAATACTTACGAAGATCGTTCGTAAGTAGTGAAATAAGCGTCACCCGAATATGGGGAATTTAAAAAAGACTTTTTGTCCAAATTGTCCGGATTGTCAACCTCATATATATACCTTTCTATAGAACGTTTTAAAATATTACAAAATAATTTTTTTAATAAATTATTTTTATAAATATAATTTAATAGTTTTATCACAGAACATCCTTCCAAATATGGGCAGTCAACGTGTTAAAAGTCCCTTTCCTTAGTGGTAGATTTATAATGGAAGAAATTTTACAAATTTCGCGTTAAAAGGAAGGGGAGTTAATTTGAAAAGGGGAAGAGGGGAGATGAAGGATAATTAGAGGAAGATTTTAAACGAGAGGTGAGTAGAGGTAAACGTTTGGTAGGTGGAACAGGTAGGCTTAAGCAGACGTTAGAACGTTCCACGGTTAAGAAGGGCTCGTAATAAAGCGGGCACGGTAACAACGCGTTTCTTGTGGCGAGAAACGTCTGACATCTGGGCCGACGTTATCTCCGCGTTATCATTTTTGAGATTAGCCGTAGTAGTAGTCGCGCGTTTGCTCTGCACCGTGCCGTGCTTTCTCTGTGTACCTTGGCTGTATCGCCACACCAAACTCCCCTCCTTCCACTTAAGCCACGTTCACGTAGAATCGAATCGAGAATTTATTCGAAGAAAGAAGCTTGTTCCTTCCTTTCTCTTTCCATCCTTGAATCGCTTTCTTATCGTTGGCAATTTTCCACCGAATGGAAAAACTCTCGATATTTTTAAAATCGAAAATTCCTTTCTTATATATATTCTCGATTCGTGGAACGGTGTGAAAAGGGCTTAAGAAGGGCGCGAGAGACCAAGAAGAAGACTGTCTGGTAGATTTTCCGGCATGAGAATGCGATAGCGTTTCTGGCTGAGCAAACACGAAGCGCTCGTGAAGGGGCACAGTTGCGTTTAAGTAATCGAGGATACGAGGATACGCTTGTCTCCTTCTCGAATCGTCCGCGATTACGATTAAAATCTGAAATCGTGATAACGATTCGAAACAAAAAAAAGAAAATTTTCGCCGATCGAAAAATCCCTAGACGCCAAACAAATCCTTCAAATTTCGCTGGATATTTCCTGGGGAAAAAAGAAAAAAAAAAAAAAAAAGAAATATCGCGATTATTTGTATAGAAGGATAGCTTCAGGCGGGAACGCATCGCCGTTTAACCACGCGACACAAATTTTTTAACATGTAACGTTCACCAAAAATGGCTCGCCATTTTTACAGTTGCGCGATGTAAATATTAGAGCGAGCTCCATCGTTCGCGCGAAAATCGAAGGGGGGGAGGGGGGGCCAATTGTGAGCCGATCGGGCGGAAAAAAATATCGCTTTCGAACGCGAAAGCTGGCAACCGCTCTCCCTCATTATTCTCGAGCCCTCTCCCGATCCTACAATGCCGGCTCGAGTAGCGCAACCTGTTCCCTTTCAGAACGGATTCGTTCCCGATCGGAGGATTCCCGATCCTCGTTCGTTACCTCGTCCGACGTCTCGATAAATCTCGGATCGAATTCGATCCTCGCGGATAGATCCATGGAAACTCGTTGCTTTCGCGCAACGAGTCGAGTAAGAATCCGGACAACGGGCAAGAGAGAAGGGGAGGGGGGCTCGTTTCGCCCGATCGGGAAGCGACGGGGAAGAGGAGGGTGGCGGCGGGGCCAAGTGAGAGAATGCAGGGTGGAGGAGGGCGTGCGATGACAAGGAGGCGCGGAGAGAAAGAGAAAGAGAGACACGGATCAAGGATAGTCTTTGCCAAATACCAATATTTGCGACCGCCCTGTTGGTACCTCTGCTCCGACTGCGACCTGACCCGACTTAACTCGACCGATCCGGCCGCAACTCGACTACCACTCCCCTCCTTCTCGCGGATTCCCTCTTCCGCCGGATTACTTCTTTCCTGGAAAAACTTCTTTCTCCTTCCTTCCTCCCCCCGCCCCCTCTTCTCTCGAATCGGCGGCGAAAGGTTCCAAGGTTTCGGAGGAAGGGAAAGGTGGAGGCACGCGTTTAGCGGGGGGAGGGGGGAAAAAAAAAGAAAGAAAAAAAGCAGGGTGGAAAACCACTGCGACAAGCCAGATTGATTTCGGGCGTATATGCGGATCGTAACGTAGCCCGATTGGCTTCTCGCCCGAGGGGCACCGAGGAGAGAGAGCAGGGAGCGAGACGCGGGGGTTGGAGCGAGTTATATTACGCGGTGTGTTGCGACTGTCGCTGGTGTCGGCACATAGCGGGTCGCGTCCGATGCAATAAATAATAATTAGGCGCTAATTAGCGGCGGCCATGTTGGCCGCCGGCAGTTGTCGGGGGTGGAAAGCGATGATGGAGGGAGGGGGCGGTGGAGACCGCTTTAATCACGTCACACACGGACGCTACACCATCTCCACGTATCCGTAGTTCGTGCCTCGATGTACCACGCGACCAACGCACCATCTATATATACATATATACATACATATATATATATATATATATATATATATATATATATATATACACATATATGTGTATCTATAGTACCTGTATCTGGTTACGTATACGTATACAGGTGTGTACGTGTGCGAAAACGAGCGAGAGATGGCGCATACACACACACACACACACACACAGCAGCGCTTGTCCCGGACATGTTGACGATGTAGGGGCTAGCTCGTGCGGTCGTACGATAATACAACGAGCACGAGGGTGGACGGCGGAAGCGACGGGGGTGGGAGAGGAACGTGGACGTTGGATGGTGGATGCTGGATGGTGGATGCCGCTGGTGGGATGGCGGTGCACACGAGGTGGTCGATTTCACGCGGTCGATCGCTGAACCCGCAGCTCCACCCCCGTACGCTCGCGCTCAAGCCCGTTCAAAGAACCCTACCAGCGCTCCTCGCTCGCCGTTTCCACGAGTCGTCTTCCTTGGAGAGATCCTTTTCTTTCTTCAACAGCGCTCGTGTGACGTGCAGCACGCAACGTCGAGCGGTGGAAAAATTTTGAAGGAGGGGGTGGAAAGGGGTGGTGTTTCATCGTCTCTCTAAATATTTTTGTCCGAGAAAATGTATATATGGATACGGATAGGATTTTTATTATCGGTTAAAAGTTAATAGATTCTCGTTGATTCGACGGACGAAAAACAGGCGAAGGTTTGATCGAGTTTGAAGGTTTGGGCAAAATAAATTTAAGAAGTTTCTACGAGTCTTCCACGGAGAGATTCTTTTCTTTCTTCAATAGCGCTCGTGTGACGTACAGCACGCAACGCTGACCGGTGGAAAAACTTTGAAGGAGGGGGTGGAAAGGGGTGATGTTTCATCGCCTCCTTAAATATTTTTGTCCGAGAAAATTGCGAGTATATATGGATATGGACAGAATATTATCCATCGATTAAAAGTTAATAGATTCTCGTTGATTCGACGGACGAAAAACAGGCGAAGGTTTGGTCGAGTTTGAAGGTTTGGGCAAGATACTTTAAGAGGTTTCCACGAGTCTTCCACGGAGAAATGCTTTTCTTTCTTCAACAGCGCTCGTGTGACGTGCAGCACGTAACGCTGAACGGTGGAAAAACTTTGAAGGAGAAGGAGGGAAAGGGGTGGTGTTTCATCGCCTCCCTAAATATTTTTGTCCGAGAAAATTGCGCGTATATATGGATACGGATAGGATTTTTATTATCGGTTAAAAGTTAATAGATTCTCGTTGATTCGATGGACGAAAAACAGGCGAAGGTTTGGTCGAGTTTGAGACGGTTTGGGCAAGATAGTTTTAAGAGGTTTCCACGAGTCTTCCACGGAGAGATTCTTTTCTTTCTTCAACAGCGCTCGTGTGACGTGCAGCACGCAACGCTGACCGGTGGAAAAACTTTGAAGGAGGGAGAGGGAAGGGGTGGTGTTTCATCGCCTCTCTAAATATTTTTGTTCTTCCTAAATATTATTTCCGAAAAAATTGCGCGTATATATGGATATGGACAGAATATTATCCATCGATTAAAAGTTAATAGATTCTCGTTGATTCGACGGACGAAAAACAGGTGAAGGTTTGGTCGAGTTTGAAGGTTTGGCCAAAATAGTTTTAAGAGGTTTGCACGGAGAGATCCTTTTCTTTCTTCAACAGCGCTCGTGTGACGTGCAGCACGCAACGCCGAGTGAAAAAACTTTAAAGGAGAAGGAGGGGAATGTTTCGTCGCTTCTCTAAATATTTTTGTCCGAGAAAATTGCGCGTGTATATGGATATGGACAGAATATATATCCACCGATTAAAAGTTAATAGATTCTCGTTGACTCGACGGACGAAAAACAGGCGAAGGTTTGGTCGAGTTTGAGACGGTTTGCGCAAGATGGTTTCAAGAGGTTTGTGTTTCGGATGATCTTGCGCGTACACGTAAAGTACATCGTTCCCTTCCCGCTTCGAGATTACAGCTCTTCGGAGGCAAGTAAACGTAATAAACTTTTTCGAAAAGGAAAATCTTTGCTCCCAATTATGCGAGCTAATTAACTTGGCGCATTCGTAACGAGAAATTAACCTTGCCAACTTTGAAATTTTCGAAAATCGTTCTCTCTCCCCCTTCTTTATCTTGGAGCTCGATCGAGAGAGGGTCGTTTTTTCTCTCGTTCGTGACGCGAGGCGGAAAAGGGAAAGAGAGAGAGAGAGAGAGAGAGGGAGGGAGGAGGGGGAAGAAGCCGCAAAGTGTAACATCTCCGCGAGCCTCTCAATATTCATGTGTGTAGACGTTATCGCGCGAGCGGTGTGGGTTTAACCTGTTATTCCGAATAGTTTGTTTGGCTGTCAACACAGTCCTTTTTGAGAGTGCCTTAAAGGGCTCGTTAAATCACCACGGACATTTTCGCCTTTTACCTGCAAATTTTGCGGAACTCCCGTCACCCGAGTTTCCTCAAATATTGAAATTGGCTGCGGTTCCCGATGCGCGTCGCATTCTTCGAAGGGCCACCCCTCGTCGAAAAGACGACAGAGGACAGAGACGAAGACAGAGAGAGAGAGAGAGAGAGGGAAGAGAAGGCGCGACCTCGTTCGTTCGCTCCCTTCCCACCCTCCCCCCACCTGTGTGAAGCGACTTCATTTACCCTCCGGAATAGAAATAGAATGCCCTTGAAAATCCCGTTTAAGGGCCTCGAACGTTTGCTTGCCAAAGAAAAATAACGAAACTCGTGCCTTACGCGATACGCTCGTTGAACCGATAAACAGATCCCTTTCTCTCTCTCTCTCTCTCTCTCTCTCTCTTTCATTTTCCCGCTTTCTTTCTTTCTTTCTTTCTTTCTTTCGAGAGAAATTTTGGACAAGAAATGCACGAGTTATCGGGATAAACGATTTTAAAATGGCTAGGTTTTGTTGGCCGAGGTGTTGTTGGTTGGAAAATTCATTAAAAGCGCGCCGGTAATGGGGCAACGATGACGTTGTCCGTTGCGTTGCGGCGAAATGCGGGCAAATGGAGGGGAAGGGGGGAGGAAGAGAAAAAGCGCTCGAGAGAGGGAGAGAGAGAGAGGAGAAGAGTGGTGCCATCGTAATTCTGTCGCATTACCATTTAGATTAGTTAGATTTGCAGGTAAACAGCACGCGACCGATCGCACAACACACAAACACACGAAGTCTGACGCGCGTATATATATATATATATATATATGTGTGTGTGTATATAGTTGGGCCAGGTTGGTTGACATTTTAATTTCATCGCGATAATTACTTTCAAACGGATGGCTTTTTAAATAGATTGAAATATTTTTGCGAACACGCCCGCATTCGTATATAATTAATGCATTTTCAACGCACACGCTGCTCTTCCCCGCAGCGTTTAACTCTCTCCCTCTCTATCTCTCTTTCTCTCTCTCTCTCTCACGCCTTTCGACGCGATAATACGCGTGTTTCGTTTCTTCGTCGCCCTACCTTGTGGACGGATGACGGATCGGTGGAAGAGGAAGAAATTCGGGCAAGAGCATAGCACATTGTTTAACGGGAAGAAAGAATTTTACGCGAGATTGTTGGCAAATGCGGAAAATGTGAGTCAAGCGTTTCTCTCGGCAACATCGGTATCACCCTGTTTATTCGATCGCTATTGTACTTCCACTTGACCGACCCCTCACGGCAAAACCCCTTTCCTTTGATGTCCCTTTCTTCCCTTCCGCCTCGTTCAATCGTAATCAAAGAGGCGAGGATCGAGCGACAAGCAACCGCACTCGGATTATCCGCCGTAATTAAAAGCATCGACTATCGTCCCGTAAAATTCCCTATATATATACATATATATATATATAAATTGAATCCATTCAATTATCACGAGCCTAAGTTTCAGCAACAGAAGAGAAACAAGAAGAAGAAGAAGAAGAAGAAGAAGAAGAAGAAGAATAGCAATGGATTTAAAGGCCCTCCTCGCGGGAGGGGTGGTTGTCGAGGGGGAGTCGGTTTAAAGCGGTTTCCCCCTTCCCCAGGGTATCCCGGGGATGGTTGTGATCGCGACAGACGGCTCGTGTAAACAATGGGTCCGGCTCCTTCGGGCGGCGTAGGTTAGGCGTAGGTGGAGCGGAGATGCGTGTATGCGCGAGGTGCTTATTGGGTCCGGTGGGAGCTGGTGCGGAGCGGAGAAACAACCCTCTGACCAAACACGGCAACATCAATCAGCACCAGTCACTCGAGCGTCGACCATTGGCGCCAACATCGCGATATTGCCTGCATTTACATCCGGCCAGGAAAAACGTAATGCTCGACCGCGACATCGATGGGCCGCTTTCACCTCCCCTTCCCCCTCCCCCCTCCCCTCCCCCCGTTCGAACGCGGCCATCGATCCATCCGGCCCGTCCGCTCTCCATATTATCCTCCTCGCCCCGTCCACCTTTTCCAATCCCTCCTCGTCCGTTATACATCCCTTGCTCACTCGTCTCTCTCGTCGGAGAGAAGATTCTTTTTTTTTTTTTTTTTTTCGCGGAGAAATAAATCGACGGAATAAAGGAATAATCGGTGGTGGATAGAATTCTGTTTTACACATATTGTTCCAATTCTGCGAAAATCGGGGGGGGGGGAAATACGGTAGGAACACGACGATATTACGAAATATACGTATAGGTATATACGTTTTCCAGGCAAAAAAAAAAAGGAAAAAAGAAAAAATTCGAAAAATCGCAAAACAACGAAACAAGTCGCGCTCGACTCGACTCCGTTTATCATTTTATTATTTTTTCTTTTTTTTTTTTTTTTTTTTTTTTGCACTCGGATTATTAATCGTTGTAATTGTAACTCGCACGGTCCGCGCAAAAATACAAATACACGCGTCTATAAACATATTTATATTCGATTTGCAGCGTGGACCGATTAACAGGTTGCACGGGGCGTGCAATCCGAAGGGGCAGGCGCAGTTTTATCATTTTACCGTATAAATATAAAACGGGAGGGGGGAAGGGGTCGTAGAAGGGGGCGTAACGATATTAAATTAATTCGAGATCCCCGTGAAGCTTGGGGAGGGGTTGCGCGCGAAATTGTCGGCTACAGCGCAGGAGAATTATGCGCGTCGGCTTACAATAATATAGGCGCTAATGCCATGCAAACCGACGGCTACCCCCCTCCCTCCCTCCCTTCATGCATCCCTTTCGCCCATCCGCCCGTGCAAACACTCCACCTTGTTTTCCCTTTCGCCTCCTAAGAATGCGTCTTAATTTTTCCATACGACGTCGAGTGCCATCCATTTCCGATCCAATCACCAATTTTTTTCCAAGAAGGGGGGACAAGAGGAATTGTTGTTGTTTCTTGCGAGGGGTTGTTTCTTCCCGCTACTTCTCCTTCTTTCTCAAGAAATGTTGAAACTGTGCATACGATGGGGCGTATTTGTCACGATGAAGTGAGAATAAAGGAGTAAAGAATTTGGAATAAAGGAATCTCTTTGTTGGAAAGGGTAGATTTTAGAAAATAGGGAGAGAGAGATTTGCGTGAATTGGAAGTAGGGAACGTGTCTTGGAAATATTAGTAAAAAATAAAGTCTACTAAGAATGCGTCTTAATCGTTGGGATAACGAATCAATTTTTCGAAGGGAAGAAGAATTGTTCCTCCGTTGTTTCGTGAAGGGTTGTTTCTTCCCTTCTTTCTCAAGAAATGTTGAAACTGTGCATATGATGGAGCGTATTTGTCACGATGAAGTGAGAATAAAGGACTTATAAAGAACTTGGAATAAAAGAATCTCTTTGTTAGAAAGGGTAGATTTTAGAAAATTAATAGAAAATGGGGAGAGAGAGAGATTTGCGTGAATTGTATATGGAAGTAGGGAACGTGTCTTGGAAGTATTAGTAAAAATAAAGTCTACTAAGAATACGTCTTAATCGTTGGGATAACGAATTAATTTTTCGAAGGGAAGAGGAATTGTTGTTCTTCCGTTGTTCGAAGGGTTGTTTCTTCGCGCTACTTCTTCTTCTTCTAAAAGTAGTGAAACTGTGCATACGATGGCGCATATTTGTCACGATGAAGTTAAAATAAAAAAATCTCTTTGTTACAAAAGAATAGATTTTAGAAAATGGGGAAAGGATTCGCGTGAATGGGAGTAGAGGACGTATCTTGGAAATATTAATAAAAAAAACCTAAGAATGCATCTTAATTTTTCATACGACTTCGAGTGCCATCGTTTCGATCAAATTTTTTGAAAAAGGAAAGAGGAATTCCAAATTTTGTTGTTCCAAATTTCGTAAGGAATTGTTTCTTCGCGCTACTTCTCCTTCTTCTGAACGATATCACATATTTGTCACGATAAAGCTAAAATAAAAGAATCCCTTTGTCGCTTTGAAGGTATTAATAAACAAAGCTTCTAAGATTTCGTCTTAATTTTTTCATGCAACATTCCGATCCACCAATTTTTCGAAGAAGGGAACAAAATTGTTGTTTCGTAGGGGGTTGTTTCTTCCTCAAAAAATGCCGAAACTGTGCATACGATAGCGCATATTTGTCACGATAAAGCTAAAATAAAAGAATCCCTTTGTCGCTTTGAAAGTATTAATAAACAAAGCCTCTAAGAATTCTTAATTTTTTCATACGATCCACCAATTTTTCGAAGAAGGGAACAAAATTGTTGTTTCGTGAGGGGTTGTTTCTTCACGCTTCTCCTTCTTCCTCAAAAAATGCCGAAACACTGCCTACGCTGTCGCATATTTATCACGATGAAACTGGAATAAAAGAATCTCTTTGTGGCGTCTAAAAAAGGTTTTAAAAAATTTAAGAGAGAAGATTCGTGAATCTTGTGTAGAGCTCATTTTGAAGATATTAATAAACAAAGCCTCTAAGAATTCGTCTTAATTTTTTCACACGATATTCCGATCCACCAATTTTTCGATGAACGGAATTGTTGTAAGGGGTTGTTTCTTTCTATTTATCACGATGAAGTTAGAATAAAAGAATCCTTTTGTTACGTCTACAAAAGGACAGATTTTAGAAAGTGAGGAAAGAATTCGCGTGAATCGTATATGAGAATAAGGAACGCACCTTGGAAATAATAATAAACAAAACCTTCTAAGAATGCATCTTATTTTTCATACGACGTCGAGTGCCACAGTTTAGATCCACCAAGTTTTCGAAGAAGAAAACAATTGTTGTTTCGTAAGGGGTCGAAACTGTGCATACGATGTCGCATATTTGTCACTGGAATAAAAGAATCTCTTTGTCGCGTCTAAAAAAAATTTTAGAAAATTTAGGAGAGAAGATTCGTGAATCTTGTGTAGAGCTCATTTTGAAGATATTAATAAACAAAGCCTCTAAGAATTCATCTTAATTTTTTCACACGATATTCCGATCCACCAATTTTTCGATGAACAAGAGGAATTGTTGTTTCTTCGTAAAGGGTCGTTTCTTCGCGCCTCTTCCTCAAGAAATGCCGAAACTGTGCATACGATGTCGCATATTTGTCACTGGAATAAAAGAATCTCTTTGTCGCGTCTAAAAAAAATTTTAGAAAATTTAGGAGAGAAGATTCGTGAATCTTGTGTAGAGCTCATTTTGAAGATATTAATAAACAAAGCCTCTAAGAATTCGTCTTAATTTTTTCACACGATATTCCGATCCACCAATTTTTCGATGAACAAGAGGAATTGTTGTTTCGTTTCTTCGCGCCTCTTCCTCAAGAAATATGCCGAAACTGTGCATACGATGTCGCATATTCGTCACGACGAGAATGGAAGAACGTTGGCCGCGTGCACAAAAGGGTAGGCACGAGGGAATTGGGGAGAGAATCGTGGGAACGATTAACAAGGGTATAAAATTAGGTCGTCGGGTGAATCGTGCGTGGGAGTAGGGGGCGCGTTGCATCTTGGAGGTATTAATAAACGAAGCCTCATCCCCCCTCGAGTGATACGGAGCAATCAGCTGAGCCTTCGACCCCGTTCACGAGGATGGTAGTGGTGATCCACTGTTGTCATAGTGACTCAGTATTTGAACAAGAGCCCCGGTGCTACCCGGCCAACGAACGCTTCCACTTTCGGCGAACGAGGAACGAGGCTCTCCGCGTCGAAAAATCTTCGACGCGACGATTTCAAAATCGACAAAAATCACCGCACAGAGAAACACTTCCACTCCTCCATTTTAATTCCCCCCGACCATTGCGAAATTCGATTCGATTAGAAACATCCCCCTGGTAAAATTTTAAAATTATAATAAATATAATATAATTTCGAAATAATTTCGAAATTAACTACATATATATATATATATATATATATATATATATATATATATATATATATCAATGATCAACAACAAGATTTGAGGATGAATCGAAGGATGGATCTATCGATCCGTCGATCGATCACCGAGCGTCGCTTACAACCCGTGCTCTACCTATATACGAGTTGCCAACTGGCCCGTGAAGTTTGCCGATTCGCCAAGGAGAACGCGCGGCGTGGATATTAGCCGTGATTCATTACACCATAAGTAACTCGGATGTTTGCGCCCGGCGACGAGGAACAAATTTATTCACCGATAAATATTTTAGTTGCGTCGCGCGGATTAACGCTACCGCCCGGACGTTTATACCCCTTTTATTTATCGGACCGTTCTATTTGCGCTTCCAACGATTCGACCGTTCCGTTCGCGCCGCCTTCGAACAACTTCTTCTCAATTTCCCCTCGAGAGGGAAAAGGAGACACGAAGAGAGAAGAAGAAGAAGAAGAAGAAGAAGAAGAAGAGGAAAATTGTCTCGCGGTCAGAGGCGAATCTGTGTTTGAGGAGCGAGGAGCGAAAATCACATTGGCCGGATCGGTGTCGCTCTTAGCTCGCATGAAAATTTCACCCGCTCCAGCTTTCACCCCGGATCGCTGCGGGGTGAATAAACTGTGCGACGAAAGTAAAATACGAAACGAGGGAGGGAGGGAGGGAGAGAGAGAGGGAGGGAGGGAGGAACACGTTCCGATCGAAAAACGAACAGACCAGGCCCGGCCGAACATTTTTCGAAATCGACGCTACGTAATCATTGATAAGATCAAAAGCAAAAAGCGTGTATAAATTTGCCTTTCAAACTTTACCTTTCGCTCGCTCACTGTTTTATACGTTTATGCGTTCCACGCGGCTGCTCTTTTATTCCCGCTCTCTGTTATTACCGCCGCTGAAAAACCCCCTCCTCCGATATCGAAATCCCAATCCTTCCCGTCCTCCTTCTCGTCGCCGATCTTTCTCCAATCTTTGTTCAACAATGTACTTTGTGTTTCGTCGTGAAAAAGAAAAAGAAAAGAAAAAAAGAAGAAGAAGAAAAGAAACGACGAACGCCACCCTATCTTGTCCTAATAAATATTATTTCCATTATTATATTAATTCTCTTCTCCAATCTTCGTTCAATAATGTAATGTTCGTAAACTTTGTGTTTCGCCACGAAAAAGAAGAAGAAAAGAACGCCACTCTATCTTGTCTTAATAATTCTATTATTTCTATTATTATATTAATTCTCTTCTCCAATCTTCGTTCAATAATGTAATGTTCGTAAACTTTGTGTTTCGCCATGAAAAAGGAAAAAAAGAAAGAAGAAAAGAAACGATAACGCCACCCTATCCTAATAATTCTATTATTTTTATTATTATATAAATTCTCATCGCCGATCTTTCTCCAATCTTCATTCCAATGTAATGTACGTAAACTTTGTGTTTCGTCGTGAAATAGAAGAAGAAAAAAAGAAAAAAAGAAGAAGAAAAGAAACGTCGAACGATAACCATCCTATCTTATCTTAATGATTCTATTATTTTTATTATTATATTAATTCTCTTCTCCAATCTTCGTTCAATAATGTAATATTCGTAAACTTCGTGTTTCGCCGTGAAAAAGAAAAAGAAAAAAAGAAAGAAAAATTATTATATAAATTCTTATATAAATTCTTATATAAATTCATCGCCGATCTTTCTCCAATTCTTCATTCCAATGTACGTAAACTTCGTGTTTCGCCGTGAAAAAGAAAAAAAAGAAAGAAGAAAAGAAACGACGAACGCCATCCTATCTTATCTTAATGATTCTATTATTTTTATTATTATATTAATTCTCTTCTCCAATCTTCGTTCAATAATGTAATATTCGTAAACTTTGTGTTTCGCCGTGAAAAAGAAAAAGAAAAAAAGAAAGAAAAATTATTATATAAATTCTCTTTTCCAATCTTCGTTCAATAATGTAATGTACGTAAACTTCGTGTATTGCTGTGAAAAAGAAAAAAAAAAAAGAAAGAAGAAGAAAAGAAACGACGAACACATAACACTTTATCCTATCCTAATAATTCTATTATTTCTATTATTATATTAATTCTCATCGCTGATCTTTCTCCAATCTTCAAATGTAATGTATATATCCTTCGTGTTTCGCCATGAAAAAGAAAAAGAAAAGAAAGAAAAGAAAAAAGAAAAGAAATGATAACGCCACCCTATCCTATCCTAATAATTCTATTATTTCTATTATTACATTAATTCTCTTCTTTCAATAATGTAATATTCGTAAATTTCGTGTTTCGCCGTGAAAAAGAAAAAGAAAAAAAGAAAGAAAAAAAAAAGAAAAGAAACAACGAACGATAACGCCACCCTATCTTATCCTAATAAATATTATT
The DNA here is from genome assembly GCF_014066325.1 of Apis laboriosa. Classification (NCBI taxonomy): domain Eukaryota; kingdom Metazoa; phylum Arthropoda; class Insecta; order Hymenoptera; family Apidae; genus Apis; species Apis laboriosa. The sequence continues at coordinate 692,300 of NW_025222452.1, forward strand.
ATTATATAAAATCGCCGATCTTTCTCCAATCTTCGTTCCAATGTACCTTTCGTGAAAAAGAAAAAAAGAAAAGAAACGATAAAACCCTCTCCTATACCCTATAATAATCCCATTACTTCTATTACTACATTAATTCCATCGTAATAATTCTCATTATCGGCAACTGGACGAATATAAGGAAAATGGGCGCCGTAATCCAAAGGAGCGACGCCATCTTACGCTTTGTCGCACGTCGGCAGGTATGGGTATCCATCCCATTTGCAACTAGTCGCATTATTGTTAGCCCTAGGTATATGTACCGTATACCGTGGCTGTACACAACGCTTGTGTACACACGTATCTCTGGCCCAGGTAGCTGCCACGTACGAGGCTTCCTCCCGGATCCATCTTCCTCCACGGTTCCTCCGCGCGCTCACGCACCCTTTCGACCTCCCCCATCCACCCTCCCCCCCCTCCGCCGTTCTACGCGCGGGAATATAAGGATGCGCCTTACGCGCGCGTACACACGTACGCTCGTGGATCGATGTGGACGGGCGTAGACGGGCGTAGGGGGTGGTGTAATATAGAGAACGGCTAAAGGCGGACGTAATTTCCTGCCCGCCTGACAACGCTGCAGACATGTTTGCGAAACTCGACGCACACAACCTACTTAGAGCCTACATGTGTCCCCACGACACAATGCGCCGACACAAGCTTAATCTATTCCCCGCAGGTATGTACAAGCGTGTAGCCTGTAGCGCGCGGGTGCATCATCCCCGATGCGACCTGCATCGCCGTCTGCTCGGCATCGCCTCCCCCGGGGCTTTGATTCCGAATACTCCTGGAGGAGGATCGGCCAATCGGAGGATGGCTCGATCAAGTACAAGTCGGTTGTTTCACCGCTGGTGTACAGGGGAAGGGAGGGAGACGTCTTGCGAGGGTGAAGGAGTGACCTGGACACGTGCGTGTGCGTGCGAGTTCGTGGACGAGGAGAGGTTCGAGGAGAGGCGGTTTGCTCGAAGGGGGGGATGGGGAGGTTTGCCGATCGGCAAATTCTGACGGTAGTTAACCTGAGATTACCGATTCCGGTCGTGGAGAGGTTTGGAGATGGAGTGATTTTGGTCCCGCGTTCCCAGAGATTCGCGGAGTGCGGTTACGGGCTGACTGGATTTACGGGATGGCTGGCCGAGGGGATCGAGAGTATTAGTTTTGTCCAGCGGCGCGCCTTTATTGAACTTTTCGAATCCGTCAATTTTTTAACTCTTCGCTTCGAGTTAACTCGCGGTTCCTTCGCTCGTATTCGAAAGAGGGAGGGAAGGGAAGTTGATTGGAAAAGGACGATATATTTTTACGCGACAATCCATGCTCATGTGTTTCAAATTAAGGGAAGGAAATTAATCCAGCGTCTTAATTGATCAAAACGTGACTTTCTGCGTATTGTTCATGCGTTCCAAATTAAGGGAAATAATTCGATTACTTTATCGATCGACAGTTTCTTGTCGATCAATTTTTACGCGACGCTCTGCGTATTGTTCATGTGTTTCAAATTAAGGAAAATAATTCAGTTGATATGTTGATATCGAAATTTTCTCGTCGATCAATTTTTACGTGTTCCAAATCAAGGGAAAGAAATTAATCCAGTTGTCTTTATTGAGCAAAATTTTTTCGTCGATCAATTTTTATGCGACGCTCTACGTACCGTTCATGTGTTCCAAGTTAAAGGAAATAATCCAATTGCTTTATCGATCGAAATTCTCTCGTCGATCAATTTTTACGTGTTCCAAATCAAGGGAAAGAAATTAATCCAGTTGTGTGTCTTTATTGATCAAAACTTTTTCCTCGATCAATTTTTATGCAATAATTTACGTTTGCATTGTTCATGCGTTCCAAATTAAAGGAAATAATCCAGTTGCTATATTGATCGAAATTTTTTCGTCGATCAATTTTTATTTTCCAAATCAAGGAAGGAAAATGCTCACATGTTCTAAATTAAAGAAAGAAAATTAATCCAGTTGCGTGTCTTTATTGATCGAAATATTTTCCTCGATCAATTTTTATGCAACAATTTACGCTCGCATTGATCATGTGTTCCAAATTTAGGGGCAGTTTTAAGAGAAACAATTGTTTTATTGACCGAAATTTTTCCATCGATCAATTTTTACAAGAAACTCTTCGCTCGCATTGATCATGTATTCCAAATTAAAAGATATAATTCAGTTGCTATGTTCCAAATCAAGGAAGAAAGAAGAAAATGCTCACATTGATCACATGTTCTAAATCAAGGGAAGGAAATTAATCCAATTGCGTGTCTTTATTGATCAAAACTTTCTCGTTGATCATTTTTTACGCGACAATTTACGCATTGATCACATGTTCTAAATCAAGGGAAGGAAATTAATCCACTGTCTTTGTTGATCGAAACTTTTTCGTCGATCAATTTTTACGCAACGCTCTACGCATTGTTCATGTGTTCCAAATTAAAGGAAAATAATTCAAATGCTATATTGATCGAAAGTTTTTCGTCGATCAATTTTTACGTGTTCCAAATCAAGGGAAAGAAATTAATGTTAACAGTTGCATATTTTTATTAACCAAAACTTTTTCATCGATCAATTTTTATATAACGCTCTATATATTTTTCATGTGTTTTCAAATTAAAGGAAATAATTCAGTTGCTTTATCGATCGAAACTTTTTCAACATTTTTACTCAACAATTTACTCGCAATTGATCACATGTTCTAAATCAAGGAAAGGAAATTAATCCAGTTAGCATATCTTCATTGATCGAAACTTCCTCGATCAATTTTTCTCGCAATAATCTCGCGTTTCTTCAGGTTCACGTTCGAAATCAAGGAAAAGGAAGGGAAGGAAAGTTGATTGGAATCGTTGGTCGACGTCAAAAGAAAAAACCACGATGGAACGCAATGATCCGCACTTGGCGCTCGATCGAAATCAAGGTAAGGGAAATAAAATTGATTGGAATCTAGTATGGACACGATACACGAGTGGATGGAACTTTTTCACATCGAAACGCTTCATCCCCTTCCGGCTGGAGCGGCGGTGCCTTCGTCCAAACATTTCGGACAGCCTAAGGAAACACATTTGCCTGCGGACAAACACGGCGAAAGCCCGTGGCGAAGGCGAAGCCGAACCGTCTTGGCGCTGCCTCGAGGCGAAGTGGAACGCGGAATGTGTCTGGGACTGTTTGCACTGCAGGACAATATTCCGAGTCTTTTGAAGGACGAGAGCCGAGAGAGGAGCGCCGCTATTTTATCTCGCCTCTCCTTCCCCCCATCCCGTATTTCCCCTATCCGTTTCTTCCTTTTTATTTAAGCATCCCCCCCCCCGATTTTACCAACCATCTTCTTCCTTTTGCCTCCTCCATCCCCCTCCTCCGAAAAACAAAAATTCCAATCTATACTCAACCGAAATTATTTCTAGCGAGCAGATAAGAGAATCAACTGGCAGGGATAACGTTTGATAACGAGGCGAAGGCATTACAAGTCCAAGCGTTGGAGGCGTGATCCGAAAGACAAACAGATGCACCCTGGACCGGTCGCATTCAAAATTCATCGCACAGGCAAAAGTGCGCTGGATCCCTTTTGGTCGGTGTCGCCCTATCAACCCACCAGCGATTTCGTGCTCCTTTCTTCCCCCGGAGGCCCTTTCCATCCCCTATCTCTCCTCTCCTTTTCTTTATTTCTTTCTTCCCTTTTTTTCCCCCCTCCTGCCAACAGGAGAGACCCCCGGGTTATGAGATTTTATGAGAGCCAAAGCGGTTTAAGCGGCCGGGATTTCCTTTCCGATACGAATCGCGATCGAGAGAGTTTAGGTTTTTCTGGGTTCTGGTACAGATTTTATTACGATTTTATTTCTTTCTTTGAAGAGTGGAGAAACGCGCGCATGGAATCGCGACTGGACTAAATTATTCTTTCCTCGAGCTTATTACTCGAGATTTAATTTTTCAATACTCCTTTTTATTGTTAAATATGTATATAATGTAAAATAAATAATTAACGTTGAATTGTATACACATATGTAAAAAAATGTATAAATATACAAATATTTGTGATTTGAACCCTTAAAAAGCGGGCAATTAACTCAGAAAAGCGCTTCGAATTTGATAAATGAAACGGATGTTGAGAATTGGGAATGGTGTTCTAAAGGAAACGGATGTTAAATATTTATTAAAAGGAGAAGTTGTGATTGATTGTCCTCGACAATCCTGTTCTATGAATATCAGCCAGATATGGATCTAAATAGTGATGATTTAACAAAATAACCCCGTTCAAAGATCGAAAGGAATAAAAAAATTGCCAGCTAAAATTAGGAATATCATCATTGCTTATTTCTCTTTTAAAAATGTAATAAGTAAACAACGATAGAAACGCATACATAATATTATAAGATAGCTTAATATTAATCTATAAATATCAACGGTCAGATTAAAGAATCTACTATTGTTCGATTGTATACGTCATGAATGACCGCAAAGTTTTATAATAATAAATATACCAATAAAAGAAACTAGAAACTTTCTATTTTTCGTATTATTCGCGTGAACTTTTAACACGTTAAAATTTCTGATAATTTACAAAAACTCATCATCGATAATTTAAATTAAAATCGATGATTTTTGTATCCGTTACAAAATTTAAACGCTTCTTAAAAATTTTACAGAATATATTTCTCAACTATCGAAACTATTGCGATTATCGATCACTTCTTCTCATTCCGTCAAACTGTTTAAAAAGAGGATCGAAAAAGTTTCGAAACACATAAGATCCAGTCAACCATACATCGAAACAATTATTTTTTATACAAATGAAAACTCCTGCATACACGTTATTCGTAGTTTCGAAAGAATCGATCGCCTGATTTGTCAAGCTGCTGTCCAGAGAAACCTTCGCTTCGGCTCCTTTCAGAGGCGCGGTGAAAGCTGGCCGAGTACGAGACGCGGGCTCCTCAACAGAGGCGAAACACGGGATGCATCGCCGAGGACGAAGTGTTAAATCTTGGAACCACTTTTTCCACGAATCTTTTCCCTCCAGATTTCGTCGAGATAATCTTCGAGAGAAGGTGAATGAGTTCCGTCGAATTGATAAAAGTTTTCTTTCGAAGCGATTTTCGAAAGATTACTCGTTCCCAAAATTGCAAATTTCGTTCGTCAATTTTAACGATCGATCCACGAAGAGAAACTTTTCGAGAGAAGCGAACGTTTACCATTCCAATTAAACCTCCGTTTCGAGAGACGCGATATTTATTTAAAATAGAAAATTATTTAAAATCGATCGATTCGATCTCTCCGTATTTACTTGCAAAAAAGAAAAAAAAAAAAAAGAAAGAAAGAAAGAAAGAAAAAGAAAAAGGAAAAAAACCTCGGCATCCCATCCTCCTAATAGAAACGCCCAACAGAAAGATCTGAACGAGGCTCGCGCGTGCCACTTGGTCGCCGTGGGCAATAAAACGGGCGGATAAATATGAAATTAAAGAGGAATACGGCAAAGGGAGAGAAGTGGGATGAGAGGAGGGAGAGGGAAGGGAAGAGCGAGAAAATAAGAAGAAGAGGAGGAGGAAGGATAAGAATAAGAAGACGGGAAGAGAAGGTTTTTCTGGTGGAAGTGTGTTCGCAAACTCCCTCCACGAGCCCGAAATTCTCCGCGGCGGGAAGTCGTTAGGCGTTTTCTGACGCGAGATAAAATTCTGGGAAGCACGTTGAAACGACTCTCTACTCCGGGGCCTGGGTATTGTTTTAACGTGTTTGAGTCAAATATTGACGCAAGTTGGGCTCGCAAGCCAGCCTGGAACGAAACGGAACGGAAGAGACGAGAATGGCGGGCGAGAGGCCGCGGGACCAGATACGGGAGGGCGGGGAGGCAGGGGGAGAGAAAGACAGAGGGAGAGAAGCGACCCACATAACATCCACAGCACAGGGAAAGGGTCGCCGTCTCGCGGTGGGAACGAAGGAGAAGGAAGGCTTAAAGACGAAAAAGATCCGAAAAAAACGACTATCCTCCGATCTCCCGTCCGATCGATCACTGATCGTGAAAAATTTAAAATTACGAGGATTGTTTCGAATTTCGTGCGAATCGAGCGTGGAAAGCTGGTGGTGGAAAAGGATGTTTTCACCGTGTTCTCGTTCGGCCGTAGAGCGAAGGGAAGAAAAGACGGGGATCGATTTGGGACGGGATTGTTGTGCGGGGCCATTTCTTGGCCATCGTAGGGCATTTAGGGAACGGTTTACCGGGGCCGTTTCACCGGTACTCTGAATGGCCGTGTAACGTATTGCAAACATTTTACCGCGGCGGACAACGATCAGCCGGAGGGGCGAGCAGAACGGGGGATGGCAGACGATTTCGACCGGTAGGACATTGTGCCTAATGTTTGGACATGTGTTCCGCTCCGGTCACGCCTTTTGTTATCATATTCTATGCATGTTTGCCCGCTTAAAATGTTGTTTTAGCGCTCGCGCCACGCATTCCCTTTCGCACCGACTTGACACGCGCACCGTCCACCGGTGTCCATGGATCGTCTTGTCTTGTCTCCTTCCTTCCTTCCTTCCTTCTTCCAACGAAACCCTCCTCCTCGATACACTTTAATCTTCTCTCTATTCTTTCCAATTGTCCATCTCCTCGATCGAATTTTAATTTTGTCGACGAGAGGTAAGGTGATTAAAAGAGGGAGGGAAAGAAAAATAGGGAGGGGAGGGGGAAATATGGGATAGTAGTCGCGTGTTCGATGCTGATCGAGCCCGTTTCACGGCGAAAAGTCAATTAATAGACCGATCGCGATTGCACGAAATTACTTGGCAATTTGATTAATGTTTACAATGCGTGGGTAAACACGTTGTATACGATGGAGGAAGTAATACCCGGGGAAAGCGGGGGAAAAAATCGGTGGAAAAAAAAAAAGAAAAAAAGAAAAAAAAACGAGAGGAGGAAACACCGAGGCCGCGCTATAATCTTCCTCCGTATTGAAATCCTTTGTTGTTTTTCCGCGTTAATATATGCGCGAAACGTTGAAAAAACGCGCGACCGATTGATAAAAAATTGATAAAAAATTGGATATATTTTATTTTCTCTTCCTTTCAGAGGGGAAAAAACGGGGGCAGATTCGCTCTCTCTCTCTCTCTCTCTCTATTTAAAGGAGTTACCTCGAGAATTTTTCTTCTCTCTTTCGAGTTTCCCTGCTGCAATGCTTTTTGCATTTAAATTTACAATTAGAAACGCCCTGTTTCCCCTGCGTTTCAAGAGAACGCGCGTTATAATATTTCGTGCATTTTTCCCCTCCACGAGTCCAGACGAAATAACTAAATAAATTAGCTCGTTTCGATATGCATATTTTTCCCTCCCTTTCGAACACGCGCGAAAAAAAAAGGAAAAAGAAAAAATTTCGATTTCGAGAACGGAACGAATGAATATCTTAAAAAACACGCCGGTTTTTCCTCGATTTTTCCTCGATAGATGTGTTAATATTAACACGTTTATTTTCGCGTTGGCCATCCTTCGCGCTCGAGCAAATATAGGGAAGAAAGAGGGGGAGAGACGCGAAAGACACATCGTCCTTTCATTGGTTTCAAAAAGCACAAGTTTAACCCGAATTCCTTCGAATTTCACTTCTCACCTGTGACTCGAATGCGCAACCGGCGCGGGTCCTTGAGAAGGGATCGATCGATCGATCGATCGATGGATCGAAACGTGGGACGAGGCGGTATTGTGAGGGGCACAAAGGTGGCATATATCATTGAGCATCCCTTCCACGCCCCGACAATAAACGACACGCATTATGTACGCAATCGAAGGTTCGGCAGGGACGTTCGTGTTGTTCGAATGCCGTTTCCTGGGGGCGTGCAGGGCGGCGTCCCGCCATTCATCCGCGCCCGACCGATAGACAACCCCGACAAATTGGCTGGGAAAGACTCTATAGAGAGAGAGAGAGAGAGAGAGAGAGAGCTCGTTCTTTCAACTTCCAGTCGAACAAACGCTAAGGTTTAATGAAAAAAGCGTAATTATATTTGAGAAGAGGATTTAAATAAAACTATTCTAGAGATGAAATTTTCAAATTTTCGGATTTTTGAATAGTTAATAATTAATTTAAACGGTATTCTGGGATACAGATAATAGGACGAAAATAAGAGGGAAGGGGGGAGGTTTAAAACGACGCCTCGGAGAGTCTAATTAGAACGGAATCATGCATAATCGAATGGGGACGAATGAACGCGTAAACCCGGGGACGAGACGTGTTCTTAGCTCTTGGTGAACAAAAGGGAACGGTCCATCTTCTTGGAGAGAATCGGTGAATAGGTGAAAAGGGAATCCGGAGCGGCGAACGTCCGGTGGAGAGGCAGAATGGGAGAAAAGGAAAAATGGTTAAACAGCGGACAAAAAGTCAAAACGTCCGTATCCGGGTGTCCATTGTGCCCGGTAGAATCGGCCGTGAAATTCGTGTTGTGCCTTTTCTCGTCAAAAAATTCCTTCTTTTCGCCGTCCCTGCCCCCTTACCACGTTCCTCCGCACGGAGGAACGGAAAGTAGCATTCGATGACGAGCGGGGCGGAGTGTTGCGTCTCCGGAACGATGATCGATCGCGAGAAAAATGTGGAAAGTGAGTGGACAAAGGTTTCTCCTTCCAAAATTCTAACGCCCAGTGCAAACTTGTTCTCGCATCGGATTCCCAACTTTTGCCAATTATAATCTTTGTTCGATCAAAATACGAGCCGATCTTTTCCCAACTTGACATATTTCATTTTTATAAAACTTTATGGTTTTAAAAGTGCGAAGAAATGCTGCGATTACGTCGAGTATTTTATTTTTTGAAAACAACAAGTGAATAATCGGTGAAGTATCCGGTTGTCGCGTGGAAGAACAGGTCAACGTATGTCGACTAATGCCACTTGTTTCTCGACCGATTTCTTGGGATGCTGGTTTTGTGGCGTCTCCTTGTTTCGGATAAGAGTAACGAATTATTCCCTTCGCGGGTCACGAATGTGCCGTAACGATGGTTTCGTTATTTGTTCTTCAGGATCTTCTTTAGCATCCGGAGAATTTTTTGTCGTGTGACGATTATCCGTGTACGGTATCCGTGTCTCGTCACGGATTACGATTCTATTCGAAAAATGGACTTTTACCGTTTTACCATTCTTTAGCCCCATTGCACCCGAACGTCTGAAAACTGCGATTGGAAACACGTCTGCCTCCACTTTGCCTTTCAATTTATCTTTGTTTAATACGGATTTCGAGATTCTCGTTTCCAGATCTGAATTTTTGAAACCATCACTTAACTCGTCGATGGAATCCTCTTTCGATATGTCCAAGCTTAAACTCATAAACAGAAATTCGTGCATTTCTGAAAAAACGGTATAATACCAAAAAAGGAACTTGTCACGCAAAGGACAAAATAATTGCTAAGCAAAATATGAGTCAAGGAGAGTTTACAAATCGGGGTTGATCTAAAATTTGTTCTAAAATTGGTATAATAAGAAAATATTTTCTGATCTAAAATTTGTATAATAAGAAAATACTTCTGGTCTAAAATTGGTACAATAAAAAATACTTTTGGTCTAAAATTGGTACAATAAGAAAATACTTTCTGATATAAAATACAATAAGAAAATATTTCTGGTCTAAAATTGGTACAATAAAAAATACTTTTGGTCTAAAATTGGTACAATAAGAAAATATAATTCTGATATAAAATTAATACAATAAGAAAATACTTTCTGATATAAAATTAGTACAATAAGAAAATACTTTCTGGTCTAAAATTGGTACAATAATAAAATATAATTCTGATATAAAATTAGTACAATAAGAAAATACTTTCTGGTCTAAAATTGGTACAATAATAAAATATAATTCTGATATAAAATTAGTACAATAAGAAAATACTTTCTGATCTAAAATTTATATAATAAGAAAATACTTCCTGGTCTAAAATTGGTACAAGATATTTGTACAAGATGTATAATAAGAAAATACTTTTCGATATAAAATTGGTACAATAAGAAAATACTTTCTGATATAAAATTTGCACAATAAGAAAATACTTTCTGATATATAATTGGTACAATAAGAAAATAGTTTCTGATATAAAATACAATAAGAAAATACTTCTGGTCTAAAATTGGTACAATAAAAAATATTTTTGGTCTAAAATTGGTACAATAAAAAAATACTTTTGGTCTAAAACTGGTACAATAAGAAAATACTTTCTGATATAAAATTGGTACAATAAGAAAATACTTTCTGGTCTAAAATTGGTACAATAATAAAATATAATTCTGATATAAAATTGGTACAATAAAAAAATACTTCCTGGTCTAAAATTGTTACAATAAGAAAATACTTTCTGATATAAAATTGGTACAATAATACTTTCTGGTCTAAAATTGGTACAATAAAAAAATACTTCTTGGTCTAAAATTGGTACAATAAGAAAATACTTCCTGGTCTAAAATTGGTAGAATAATAAAATATAATTCTGATATAAAATTAGTACAATAAGAAAATACTTTCTGGTCTAAAATTGGTACAATAAGAAAATACTTCTGGTTTAAAATTGTTACAATAATAAAATACTTTCTGATATAAAATTGGTACAATAATAAAATACTTTCTGGTCTAAAATTGATATAATAATAAAATATAATTCTGATATAAAATTAGTACAATAAGAAAATACTTCCTGGTCTAAAATTGTTACAATAAGAAAATACTTTCTGGTCGCGTGAACGTGGAGAGGGGACGATAGCAGGAAACATGGATTTTCAAATCCCGCCGCGAAAGATACGATTCCCCGTCCTTAAGACGGCTAGTTACGCGTATCGGTCCCCAAAGTTTTGGGGGTGGACGAGGGGGGAAGGAAAGGGACCGGCTGGCTTCGAGCACGGATTGGATTGGATCGGCTTAACGTTGATTTAAGCCAATCGGCAAACAGCCAGTCGCCAGCTCCGAACCTCAACATTGATCTCGTTAGCTCTTTACAAGTTCAATGTTGCGTTCCACGCGCCCCCCGGCATCCCGTCCCACGATTCGCACGCTTTTCTCCTTACCTTCTCTTACCTTCTCCCTTAACCTACATAGACAGACGTCAGAGTAGCGTGATTCTAATTTCTTTTCTCCCCGAAAACGAAGAAGAAGAAGAAGAAGAAGGAGAAGAAAGAATGGAAAGAAATTCGATCTCGAACCAACCCTTAATAATAATCCTAATAATTCGTGAAAAAAACAAACCTAAGAAACGATCTCGACTAACAATAATAATAAAATACGTTGACAAACAAAATTGCTAGAATCCACTCATCCACGCGTTCAAACACGAGATCGATCGGGAGGGGTGGTAATCCCGATATAAGCTCGAATTTACGGAATTTTTATCTTCTCCTCGAATGACGAAGCGAGCCACGACACTGGATCTTAATAATTCGTCAAACAAACCGAAGATTTGGGTTAATACAATACCTTGACAAACAAATTGCTAGAATCCACTCGTCGAGACGAGTTCAAACACGAGATCGATCGGGTATAATCCCGATATAACTCGAGCGGAATTCGAATTCACTGAATTTCCACCTTCTATTCTTCTCCACGACTTGGGGGAGGGGGGCGTCGCGACGCGTCGTTTGCACACACCGCGATTTCATTCACTCCTTTTCCCTCTCCCTCCCGTTCCTTCTTACGTGTGGCGCCCACGCCCGCAAAAAAGAAGAAAGAAAGGGGTGAAGGAGAGAGAGAGAGAGAGAGAGAGAGAGAGAGAGAGAGAGAGAGAGAGGGAGGTGTGCACGAGCGCACGCTATCTTCGCTGGTGTGTGCGCGATGTCAATATTATACGACAAACACACTTAAATAGGCTTAAAATACTAACGTATCCGCACACCTCGCTGTGAATACGCGCCGCTCTATGAACTCCACGTGTGAACACCAGAGTGCGCGAGTGTGTTTAGCCGTAGTGTATTAGGTGTCCAATTGTCCTCCGTTCAATCTACATCTATAATTTCTTTCACGTTCGCGACATAACGAATCGTACCCATCCCAACCATCGAACGAACGCGCCTAATCGGTTTGGAGATCGGTGGAGGATTTCCGGTTGAGGAGAAGGAGGAGGACGAAAGAGAAAGAGAGAGAGGGACGAGAGAGATGAAAGAGCAAAAGGTTGTCAGCGACACCGGTAATCTGGTGGTAATCGTGACAAATTACGACCGAGGTTACGGCCGTCCTATATATAGGCTTTGCCACGCTTCGAAAACGGGGAAGGAAGCGCCAGGTGGGGCGTGCCAGCCCCATGCTGCGAGCCTAACAATTATATAACGCCGTCCAACACACCACACCACCGACACAATACCTGGCTCCACGAGGGGTTTCCACGAGGTCGACACGAGTCGGAATCGATTACCATGAATTATGTCCCTCCAACGTATCTCCCGTGCCTTTAACTCCCGTGTAATTGTATTGTTATCTATGTTTCCTACGTATTTTTTTTTTTTTTTACCTACGGATCATCTTCGACAGCGAGTGTTTGCACGTTTCTTGGAGGAGGGGGGGGAACGATTAAAGTGACGGAGATTGAATCCTTGAATATTTTATTATAAGCGAATAGTGGAATAACGATCGATCCCGGAAACGAAATTGAAACGTGTAACGTCTTATCCGCGTGAAAGGATCTCGATTCGTAGACAACGTAACGTAAGTCGTGCTTAACAATTTCTTTCAAATTCGTTTCCCCGCGAATTTCCACGAATACTTGATCGATACTTTCAACCCCGTAAGTTAAATACAGAATCGTTACGTTTCTCTTTCTGAAGTTTTTCTTCGAAAAGAAGGAGGGGGGGGGGAGGGGGGATGGAGAAATAAAATTCGATCCCAAACAAATGTGCAAATTTTTTTTCTCCATCGATCGATACGTTTCAGAGACGTATACGAATCGTATTGGGGAGGGGGGTAAAACTCACGCCACCGGTTAACCCTCGTTCGGTTTGACGTTTCAGAAAGCGGTTATGCTTGCTATACGCGGAGATGAGAGTGATGGTTAGAAACTACCGTGTCACTCCGATGTTTAGGTAAGATATTTGGCCTCGCAAATATTTGGAGATTGTCTACAGCCTCTAACCACTGCGCACCACTCCATCGACTCTTCCATTTAATTAATGACGTATACCAACGTTCGAGGTGTTGATGCACCTTAACGGAATCGTCGCTCCAAGATTATCGTTTGCATTCTTGCTGCTCGCGTCACGCTTTTATTAACATTACCGGATTATTTCGTTCCGCCTGTAAACGATTCGACGGAGGGATTTGCGTCGAGCAGGTGGACACCGATTAAATAACAACGAAAATAATCGTGAATTACGACGTATCTTTTTCGAAAGATAATATAATTTTTTCGTTGTCAAAAAATTGGTCTATTTTATCTCTCGATGGTAATATCGGATTTTACGAAATTGTTAAAGGAGATAATTGATAATTCAATCCCTGTAACTGTGTTCTATTGTGCGCGATGTTTGCAAAAGGATTAGCATAATTGAGGAAAAATCTTAAAATGTCCTTTTAAAGCTCTAAGGAGAAGTATGAAACACGGTTTTCGTTGTGCTTATCCTGGGAGAGGAGGTTTCTTTTCTTTTCTTTTNTTTTTTTTTTTTTTTTTTTTTTTACGACGTTTCGCGCGAACGAAGCACGGTCGTAAAACCACAATCCCTTCCTAATATTGCGGGCTGTGCGGTCGCTGTCCTTAGAAGAAACCGCAAGTCCTTTCCAATAACGTGGTCAACCATTAACCGGTTGTTAGGACTATTTAGTTTACCCTTGTGCGTGCTCCTCGTACGCGGGAAATTATCACGAGTCGCCATAAGGGATTACCGATAATCCACTTTGTTCGTAATCCACTTCTAAAATTCACCGACGCGCGGCGATTCGAATTTGAAAAAAACTTCAACAAAAATTTTCAACACCTTTTGCAATTCAAATTTGAGAAATTTGGAGATAAAAAATTTGAAATTCTAACCCGATTGGAATTTTAAATTCCAGAAGAAGGGAAAAAAGGAAAGAAAAGAAATTGAAATTTGAGAAATTTTGAGGGTTATAATTTTCCTGAGAGAAACTATTTCTAACGATTTTTATTTAACGTATTTATCGAAAAGATTTTATTTTTCTTTCTTTTTTTTTTTTTTTTTTTTTTTTTTTGAAAAACGGTTGTTAATTCACGTTTCAACGTGAAAAAGAAATCATCGTGTTGAACTTTGGGTAAAATTACGGATTAACGTGAATTCGAAATGGAGGTACAACCGCGAAAGTAAATATTTCAAGACGCGTAAGCAGTACAATCCGAAAATTAAATTGCATATTACTGAAATTATTAAATCGGCTGTTTATATTACACTTTAGCACATCAAAAATTCCAAAACGCGTAGCGCGCAATGAAATTTATTTAAATAAAAATTATACGTCCAGCCGTGCGTGCGTATCGCGTTGAATCGCGGACTCCCCGTTCCGATATAAATTTAACGGAATATTAAATGAGTTTTAATGTTTTCATTGGTAACTTTGTTCAGTTTTTCAACCCGCGCTACGCGGCAAAGTAAATTATTTTTATTCTGTCCGGGCTTATTATTAATAACTTCATAATTTAATCGTTATTCCAATTTAATTAAAAATTTCTTTCAACCATATTTTATTACGCTCCATAAACGCTCCATCATTAATTAAAACAAGGGGAATAATTTTTTGGTAATAATAAACGGGCAAAAAGAAACGTTTCTAAAATAACTCTAATAAATCAACCAAACTCAAATTCTAACGATCTAACTAAAAAACCATTTCTCCCTCCCTCCCTCTCTCTCTCTCTCTCTTTTCCCTTCTTCCTTTATCCTGGTTTCGACAAAATCGAGGCCCGTCCCAGGTCACGAAACGAGTAACGCGGGCAAAAGGGAGAGAAGAGGGTTGTACTTTGATCGGATTGCAAGCGGAAGTGGGTGCGGGTCACGCGTTTCCGCGGCTCACCCGGTATATCTGGCTGGTTATAATGTATGGCCTAGTCAGGTTCGGCGTGGTCCAGTAGGGGGGTTCGGTTGACAAATCATTAACTATGCATCGAGCCGGCCTGCAAATACTCGTTACTAGTGCTTCTCCGTACTACTACTACTACTATTACTACTACTACTACTACTAGCCCACCCCCTACGGCCTCGATCCAGCCCCCGGACTCGGCCATCCCCGCGTCGCCTACGCGGCCCGTGCCTATCTCCCCGCGCACCCCCCCTCCCCCTCTTCCTTGCCTACTCGCGAACCGACAAACGCGGCACCATCAACCCACCTTCTGTCAATAGCCCGACCTAGCCTATACCTAAATACATCGGTAATCATTATGCAGCGTTATCCAACGCCGGTTGGATACAGTTTCTATGCATCGTTTCGTTCTATGCATATTCTATGCTCTTCCCTCTTCGCGCTGGAGAATAAGAAGAAACTTCTTCTTCTTCTTCTTCTTCTTCTTTATATTCGTAGAAAGAAATGTTTATTATTTTTTTTTCTTTTTTGGAAAAATTTCATAGAAAAGAAAAAAATAAGAAGAGTAATGTAATTGGAATACGAAAACACGTACGATTCGGAGGAGTTGTTGGAAAGAGTGAAAGGGGTAGCCGATAAGGTTTCGTACACGAAATAGAATACGTTGCATTCGAAGAAAGAAACGTTTATTATTTCTTTTCCTTTTTTGGAAAAATTTCATAGAAAAGAAAAAAAGAAGAAGAGTAATTGGAATACGAAAACACGTATGAAGTTTGAAAAAGTAAAAGGGGTAGTTCAGGGATGACCGATGCGGTTTCGTACACGAAATAGAATACGTTACATTCGAGGAAAGAAACGTTTATTATTTCTTTTTTGGAAAAATTTCTTTTTTATAGAAAAGAAAAAAAGAAGAATTTGGAGGAGTTGTTGGAAAAAGTAAAAGGGGTAGTTCAGGGATGACCGATGCGTACACGAAATAGAATACGTTGCATTCGAAGAAAGAAACGTTTATTATTTCTTTTTTGGAAAAATTTCTTTTTTATAGAAAAGAAAAAAAAAAGAATTTGGAGGAGTTGTTGGAAAAAGTAAAAGGGGTAATTCAGAGATGACCGATGCACGAAATAGAATACGTTGCATTCGAAGAAAGAAACGTTTATTATTTCTCTTTCTTTTTTGGAAAAATTTCTTTTTCATAGAAAAAAAGAAAAAGAGTAATGTAATTGGAATACGAAAACACGTACGATTCGAAGGAGTCGTTGGAAAGAGTAAAAGGGGTAGTTCAGGGATGACCGATGCGGTTTCGTACACGAAATAGAATACGTTGCATTCGAAGAAAGAAACGTTTATTATTTCTTTTCCTATTTTGGAAAAATTTCATAGAAAAAAGAAGAGTAATGTAATTGGAATACGAAAACACGTACGATTCGAAGGAGTCGTTGGAAAGAGTAAAAGGGGTAGTTCAGGGATGACCGATGCGGTTTCGTACACGAAATAGAATACGTTGTGTCCGTTGCACGAAGGAGCGCCGGAAGAGGAGGAGGAGGAGGAGGAGGAGGAGGGGGAGGGAAGTTGCGAAGGAGGCTTTGGCCGAAGAAGGATGACCGGGACGCGCGAAGGGAAGAGCGGAAAGGGCAGGAGGGGATAGGAGGACGAGGAGCAGACGAGGAGGCTAGGATCGGTAGCGGGACGAGTAGCGGGGCGAGGGGCTAGAAGGGACGAGGGCGAACCGCCTCGGAGGGTGAGCGAATTCGCAGCATTAAACATGGTGGACTCGCGCATTGGTTGCGCAGTAGCTGGGCGTTACGGGCCGCACCATCGACCAGCGGACTGTACGCGCTACTGTATACCAACCATCCTGCGGCATGTTCTCTTCTCCCTCTCCTCCCTATCCCCCTTCGCTTTATCCCTCTCTCTCTCTCTCTCTCTCTCTCCCCTCGCTCTCCCTCTCTCCGCTTTCATCTCTCCTCGGGGATAGGAAACTCTGAATCTCGCCCCTGTTGTTCCTTACGATGCTTTCCGATCCTACTTCCTGGGGGATATTTTTTTTCCTTCCTCCTTTCTCTCTCTCTCTCTCTCCCTCTCTTTTTCCCTTTCGCTCGGCTCCCTTTTCGGTTAGACCGAGATTATTAAAGTTCAGAACGTTGCGAACGAAAACACGAGAAAGAGATGTGAGAAGAGCGAGAATAAAGATGTAAATTCGTCGATTTACTTACGAGCGACTTACTTTGCACGATCGGTCGTCGCGCAATATTTCGCGGGGACGCGAAGGGTGGAATCTGGAACGGCTTTTCGAACAGCAACGAAAATAAACGCGATAAATTTGCAGTAAGATTTTCCGGTGAAACAAAAGGGAGAGAGGGAGAGAGAGAGAGAGAGAGAAAAGTAAGCTCGAGGGACTGGAAAGAAGCTCGGTGCCGAGGGAGGTCTAGGTTGGAAGGGTGGATGCGCGCGAGTATAATAAAGGGTAAACACGGGGCACGGAAGGTCCTTTGCGATTTCGTGAGATTTTCAGTTAATTTTCTGGTTCCTCTTATGGACCACTCCATCAAGCATCCCCCTCCTCCTCCTCCTTTTCCGGGCTATCTCTGGTCCACCATTCGGATCCTCCGGCACCGGAGCCCTTCCCTTTTCGCAAGAGTTTTCAACCCTTCCAACGAGGCGGCCTGGTATAATATTCAATTACATAGCTGCAAGTAAAGTCAAACAAACCCACGGGCCTGCAAATCTCTCTCTCTTTCTCCCTTTATCACTCCTCTCTCCTCCTCTCTCCCTCCGCCTTCCTCTATCGCGCGCCTCGCTCTGGCCTCTTCCGGGGTTGGTCGAGACTCTCCGGGCCTCCGACAGGGTGTATACACCCAACCCTCCCTCCCTCCCTCCTGTATATACGTTGCGTTACTCCACGTTACTTTACCGTACCCCGTTCACTCCAGTTTGCAGAGACGCCTGGCCATGGTAACGAAGAGAGTGCAAATTCTTGTTTGGAAAAGACGATGACGAGGAGAAGGAGGAGGAGGAGGAGGACTATAGCCCCCGTTATTCACCCTCGCGGCACCACCGAAAAAAAAGAAAGAGAAAGAATAACGCGGCGGGACAGCGAGCGCGTGTGTACGCGTTTTATGAATTTAACCCGACCTTAACTGTCTCGCCCCGGAATAGCCTCTGTTACGTGTTTCGTTTTCCTGAAATTTGGAGAACAGACTTGACTTTCCTTTTTTTTCTTCGAGATAAACGGATGAATAAATTTTAGGGGAAAAGAAGGAAGGATCGAGAGATTGAATTGAATGAATAAAGAGGAAAAGGATCCTTTCGTACCCGCATCGCGGAACGGTATATACGGCTCTTTGAATATCGCGTATATATGGAAGGTAATTTTTCAAATATCCAGTTAATTCCACGGATGAATCTCGAATCTCTTGGAAATTTTTCATCTTGTATTGATCACGCTATCGTTCGACGCCTATGAAGCGACCTCGCTGGCGCCATCTGTAGAGATTTTCCCGAGTGAGCGAACCCGAAGAGCTCTAATATTCGTTCAACGTTTGGATTTTCCATTTCCACACCTATTCGAAACGTCAACTCAAAATTATCAATTCAAACACCCCCTTTATAGCCTGGCACACTACCCTGTCTACATAATTAATATTTAACACCCTCTCCTGCAATACTACCCTCTGATAGCTTCCAACATACCAAATTACCCTCGAACGCCACCTTTCCCGAAAACGTTAGAAAGTCATTAGGCACGATCGGTCGTTATTCGTTGTAATATGTGAAATTATAATCGTCGCAAGTCGGGGATGCACGAGTGTGTCTCGTTAAAATTAAAATGACAGGGCCCGTGAGGCGCAGTTTACGAGAGAATTATCGACGATGATGAGCGCACAATGAGAGCAAGTCGGCCGGAAACGCGGCATAATGGGCCACGTTTGCCCGCTGGCTGAACCAACCCCCTACGCTCGCGACGACTACAACCCCTTGACGTTACAACCGACGAGTCGGCCGAATTAAATATGAATAAGCGATGCCTCCGTGCGACCAAACGATTCTCATGCCTCGCCTATTTTGCCAAATTACTTGCGGTGTTCCTAACTTGTCGAAACATGGCCAATTTTCCAAATAAACCCTCTTTCTCTCTCTCTCTCTCTCTCTCTAGAGATAAGCGGAAGAAAAAAAAATCTCTAATTTTTTCAACGATCTATTTATTCCCAATTAATTCAAACCCATCACCTAATTCTATTAATTAAGCCGATACACAAGCCGAAACGAAATCGACCTGAAATCGAATCAACGTCGATAAAGGAAATCACCGCCCCCTTCACGAATATTCGATCGAATAAAATGCGTGTCGCGACGAATAAAAGTCGCTTCCGTTTTCTTCCCTCCAGGCTTTCCTCCAGGCTTCCTTCCTCCGTGCGGAACACGGAGCCTTGGCCACGCTTAATTCCAGCTAATTAATAAACTTTTACCATCTCCGTGTTTGTAACCACCCCCGCAGCCCCTTCGAACCCTCCCCCCCTCCCTCGCGTTCGAATTCATCTCCTAACCGGTTCCTCTCAAAGGGTGGCTTTACCGTTCGTTCACTCGCAGCCCTTCCCATCTCTCTCCTCCTCTCTCTCTCTCTCTCTCTATCTACCCTCTCTACTGTCCCACCACCACCACCTTCCCTTTCTCGCTTCTTCTTCATCCTTTTCGAGAGAGAGTTTAACCGGCTTCAAAGACAGCGTACAATCATCCGCTAGACGAAGTTTAAAGACCGGATCTTCCGTCGTTTCCCTCCCTCTCCACTCCCTTCCTTCCGCAGCTGGTGGTTTTTCTCCCCCCTCCCGCTCTTCTTCCCTCCGTTGGAGAGAATTCCGAGAGTATCGTGGAATTTTCCAGGGGTTTTTTTTCTCCAACAGCCTCCCTGTTTTCCGCGTTCGTCCATCCGAAAATAAAAGGGTTGAGAGGGGGTTGAGTTGTGTCGAGCCACAAGCGGAGAAATTACGAGGCAAGCCGGGAATTTAAAGTTAATTGGAAGCGTCTTGCGAGCCGCTCCTCGCCGGTCATCGCGATTAATTAAGCTCGAAATTAAATTCGTCGAAAAGTAATTCGAGTTGCGCGACGGATATTTCGTTCCTTTTTTCGAATATGGAACGATCGATGATAACGATCGATCTCGAGGAACGAAGAAGATTAAGATATACACAAGTGTACTTAATTAAGAGATTCTTTCTCCCTTTCTCTCTTTCTTTCTTTCCTTCTTTCTTCCCACCCCTTTTCCTTTTCGTAGGAAGACGTTACTTAGAGAAAATTGAAAGTCTTGAAGGCATCGAAATAGCTTGGGATATCGTTCGATGACAAGGTGGAGCCTCTCTTGAGCGCTAATGTTGACAGAAAAATATTTGCCGGTACACACGGGATATCGCAGGAATAGCGATTCTCTTCGTTCAAATAGAGATCCCTGGCACAATGGGCTGATGATTCCGATCTAAACAAAAATCCCTCCGAAACTTGCGATATTTCCGATCGAAAAAAGGAGAAAAAAAATATTCTCTATTGATATAATATTTTTAATAACAAACCTTAACGAATTTCCTCTCTTTTCTTTTTTTTTTACAAATTACTCCAATGTTAAGAGAATTCTCTATGACGAGGAGAGAGAGAGAGCGAGAGAATTGCTCGATCGTTCGAATTAAGAGATCGAGCCGACGAAATTGGACGACAAGATCGAGAACGTCTCTCTCTTTCTCTGACGTTCACCGCCATGTTGTTCGGTACGAGGCGCAATTAACGAGGCACGGTGTATTATCCAGCCCCGTAAAACCTTTATTGGAACATAATTTCGGCGTGCACACAAAGACGACAGTTATTGGAGGGCGGCGGCGGTCTACGCGCGCGCTCTAGGGTTTCGACAGAGGATACGAAGGATCTTCGTGATCCCTTCCCCGGCCCCTTCTTTCCGCCGTGTTCTATTGCCGGGCAAACATCGTCGGTCGTCGCCGCGTCGCTAATAAACCCGACTTTCAGAGACGTGATTTACACACTGCCACGCTCGCCTCGTGTAACACGCGTTTTTATGGCGTTATGGCGTTCCTCCCAACGGTTTCGACGGTTCACGACGAACCTGCTTGGATCCGACGGATCTTTAAGGGCCGACTTGATAATTTTCGCCTACTCTTCGTGTGTTTGATCTTTCAATCAATTTTTCGGTGAAGAAAGGATCGAGAGTCGATTATGAAGCGAGGAAGAATTATGCGGTAAATACAATGTTTTCCTAACCTAACCTAACCTAAGTTGTGCGAGCTACGCGATACACAAGCGTAGCATAGATCTAACAGTTTGAACGTAATACGAATTGAAGTAGAATTTGTTTATGAATATTTGTACGAGGTAAAATCTGTACGATGGAACTGTACAGATCTCCTTTTGATAAACTCCGGTCGAAAGAATCTCGTTTATTTTCGCAGCAAGTAGTTTCGTAGTTTGTTGACTGCAGTCGAGCAAACAACTGTTGATTCTATGGAAATAATACTTTTTCTTAGACGGTATTTTGATATATTCTATAGGCAAGTTTTATACAAACGTATACACCGGGAACGAACGAACGATCGAACGGACGGATTTCAAGATTTTATCCGGGATTTTATTCGTTTTACCTTTTAAGTTCGAACAGTGTGAGTGAAATTTGAAACGTTTACCGCGTAACGTAAAACTAAAATCGACACTAAAAATCGAAAATAAACATTCGGTGCGAAAAGACTGATTAATGGGTAGGGATACGTTCGAAGAAAATTCGAAAACATATCCTGCGAACGCGTTGTAGCAGGAAGGTAAGGTGACGCGTAATTACGCGTCCACGGCACGCGGCCACTTTCTGATAAACTGCTGCCCTCTCGTTTGACCCTCTCGCTTCTCGCTCCCGCCGCCACGTGACCGGATACGGTACGACGGAAACGAAGATCGTTCGAGCACGTGTAACGACCGCTATCAACGAATAATTAACGAACGTGTCAAAGATAAAAAACTTGGAGATTCACCCAACCAAAGAGAAATATTTCCTTCTCTTTACAATTTATCGCGATGGAATAAAAATCGCCGATCAAATATCAAATCTGAAATCGAAGGAAATGAAACGAAATTTCCTATTCAATCCCTTTGGACGATAATTAGCCGGAATACTTGGACGTGAGCGGACAAGCGATCGAGCAAGAATGTTTAAACTTTGAAAGAGAGAAAAAAAAAAAAAAAGAGAGAAAAAGAGGAGAAAGAAAGAAAGAAAGAAAGAAAGAAAGAGAAGAAAAAAAAGTGGGCGAGCGAAAAGTGGAGTGGCACTCTGCCTGTGTCGCTTTAAATCGACACACGGATACCCTCTGTCTTTCCTGCTCTCTTTCCTACATATATCTAACGAACAACTAGGTATATTTGCCAGGCATAAACGGAATGGTGCGGAGCACCATGGAGTTGCAGCCGGATATCTATGCTGTGCGACTACCCTGTAATAATAGGCACTCGCTCAAATATTTCCCGGTTAAATATTTGATCTCGTTTTTATACCATTTATTAAAAGCCACAAGTGAAACGCGCGCACACGCGCCTTAACCGAAATCCGCAGCGCCGATACCCGTTCCGACGGCCATCGCCGTTTTTACGCCGTGTGGCGAAACAGAAGAGGTTTCCGGACCAGATGTGATTACCCCCACGATTATTGGAATTCGGATTGGACAATTGGAAGGAAATCATGGATATCACGGTGGATATCAGTCGGGACAATGTATTATAGTTTGCAACTACTGGTAAGGGGAATTGGAAAGGATGGTCGAATGTGAAAGTGAATTGGATGTTTGATATTTGAAAATTATCTAACAATGAAGAAGAGTTATGTTTTCGAAACGTAAAATTAATAGATAATAAAAATAGAAAAGTAATAATAAGAAGAGGATCGTCGAGTCGTGAATTAAGAGGATTTGTTTGCCACGTGTCGATTTATCTTTCTTCGTGTATTTTCTCCGATTAACTAATCAGAAAGTAAACTTATCGGATGCCGGCATTTGTAATATTGACAAATTAGTAACTTCGTTTTGCCTACGAGCTTTCAATTTATTGACTCGCGATCGATTTTGCGATCTGTACAAACCTCTCTCTCCTCTCTCTCTCTCCTCTCTCTCTCTCTCTCTCTCTCTTTCTCTCGCTCTCCTCCCGGTGTAATACACAGGTCTCCTTTCTTTTTTATTCCCAAGATTGCATTACTCTCCCATTACTCGATGTTGACTCAATTTCGTTTCTACGTCTCCCCTGTCAATATTATTCCTCGGCTACCGACCCAATAAAATTTCGCCTAACTTCTGCAAATCTACCTTTATGCTGCTGTTCTTCAAACACATTAAGCGCCACCCCGTTTTCCCGCCTTTAAACAACTCCAATAAACATTGTCGCCCTAAACTCGCGCGATTAAGAGTTCATTTCATCGCCGATCAAAGATCAAGAACGAAAAAAATTTCTTCTCTTTCGACGAATGTCTCGTACGTACCTTCGATCCTCCAACCCTATTTCCACCCCTGGAAAATTAAAAATAGCCCGCACCAGGGCTATTTTTAATTTTCTCTTCCTCCCCCCCCCAAAAAAAAAAGGAATAAAAGACGCTTTTGAAATTCGACTGTCCACCGTGTACACGTATACACGATATCGTATTATCACGGGTACAAGAGGATGCGACCCGATCGAAGCAACCCTCCGATCAACCCCCTCGCCCTTTACGCTTTTTTTCAAAGCGTTACCACGAGTGATTCCTCGATAAGTGACCTCCGCCGTATTACCTAGATTACCATCGATGGGCCGAACCACCCCTTCCTCCACCCCCCCCCCCATTCCCTCCTCCCACGAACATCAGAATGGTCAGAGTCGGTCAATATATCGGAGGTTGGCTCGCCAAGGGGCTGTACAGGGAACAGGGATCGCCGAGAAAACGAGAGAGAGAGAGAGAGAGAGAGAGAGAGAGAGAGAGAGAGAGAGAGGAAGCGAGCAGGAAACGGCGCAGGAGGCGGAAGGAGGTGGAGGAGAAATCGACGAGGTGGAGAAGGAAGGAAGGAAGGAGAGGTGGGAAGGTGTGCGCAAAAGAGAGAGAGAGAGAGAGAGAGAGAGAGAGAGAGAAAGGGAGGGTTGCACGATCGAGGGGGAGTGGCGCAAACATTTGCCTGCCGCCCGGTAAATTAAAAGCACACAGAGAGGAGAGAATAGAAACGGGGGGAGGAGAGCGAGTAAGTGAATGAACGGACGAGCCGAGGGATCGTAGGTGGCCATCCTCCTCCGCGCTTCCTCCTCCTCTACCACCACCACCACCACCACCACCCCCCTTTTTGCATCGCTCTCGAGCAACCGAATCTCGGCCGCGAACCACTTTGCTTCTGTGTACCGACCATCCGCAACAAACTCGAAATTTGCCGGAAAAATTGTTCGATCAGGCTCCTAGGTTCGTTTCCTAGCGGCCTGCTCGAATCGACTTTTAACCGCGCCGTGCATCGTAACCGATCGTCGTGAGCGGCCATCCAGTAGTTCCAGTGGGAAAGAGGGTGTGGAAACAAAGTTTTCGAGCGCTCTGCTAGATTTCTGAGAAGATCGTTTGATTCTCGGCTGCGAGCTCGAAATAATTGGTTTTAGTTTTTTTCTTTTTTTTTTTTTTTTTTTTTCTTTTTTTTTTCCGTTTGGTTTGGTAGATATAGAGAAGTTTTATCGATGAGAGCGATATCGATTTATTTCTTTCTTTTTTTTTTTTTTTTTAACTCGCCAATTTCGCTCCTCTTTGACGCGAGTTAAAATTGCAATACGGTGTGTGTAAAAATTGCGACGAGAAAGCAGGAATCAGGAGCGTGGTTTTAATTTATTAGCCGCTTACACGTAAACACGGCTACATTTTCAGCAAATTAATCCACATCGGCCTTGTCCTTCCCGTTGAACAAAGAGAGAACGTTGAAGAAAGAGAAGTTGCCGTTTGCTCGGTGGTAACCGTGTTTCTAACCGTGATGAAATATTTTTCAGTAAACTTCCGGCCGTGTAACCGCGAAACGCGTAATTGCAAATTTCGTCAAGGTTCTCGGCAATCAATTCGAAGGAACTTTAAATTTAAGTTCAAAATTAAGTTCAAATTTAAGTAAAATCGCCGATCCAAATTAAATCAATCTCATCGAGTTTCCAACATTTTCAAAAAATTCTCCGATAAATTTCTTAACGTTCTAATTAAATTTTTTTTTTTTCTTTGTTCAAGTTTTTCTTCTTTCAAAAAATTCTCCGATAAATTCCTTAACGTTCTAATTAAGTTTTTCTTTTTTTTTTCTTTGAATGAATTCTTATAACGTTCGAATTTTCAATATTTTCAAAAAATTCTCCGATAAATTCCTTAACATTCTAATAAAGTTTTTCTTTTTTTTTCAAGTTTTTCTTCTTTCAAAAAATTCTCCGATAAATTCCTATATAACGTTCTAATTAAATTTTTCTTTTTTTTGAATGAATTATAATGTTCGAATTTTCAATATTTTCAAAAAATTCTTTTATAAATTCCTTAACGTTCTAATTAAGTTTTTCTTTTTTTTTCAAGTTTTTCTTCTTTCAAAAAATTCTCCGATAAATTCCTTAACGTTCTGATAAAGTTTTTCTTTTTTTTTCTTTGTTCAAATTTTTCTTCTTTCAAAAAATTCTCCGATAAATTCCTTAAAGTTCTAATTAAGTTTTTCTTTTTTTTTTTTTGAATGAATTATAATGTTCGAATTTTCAATATTTTCAAAAAATTCTTCTATAAATTCCTTAACGTTCTAATAAAGTTTTTCTTTTTTTTTCTTTGTTCAAGTTTTTCTTCTTTCAAAAAATTCTCCGATAAATTCCTTAAAGTTCTAATTAAATTTTTCTTTTTTTTTCTCTTTGAATGAATTCTTATAACACGTTCTTAATCTCTCTAAGATTTACCCTTTCTATTCGTTCCGCATATACGTTTCTAGGAAAATTATAATTCGATCGATGACAGAGGGCCGCGTGAAAATCAAGTCCCCTCGTCCTCATTCCTCGTGTCATTCTACCCCCTTCTCTGGACACCAACCCGACTTCGCTTTCTCTCTCAATCGGCCCTTTCACGATTCGTTTGGCTCCCTTCGCGACGTCACCCTCCCCTCTCCATTTCTCTCCGTCCCTCTTCTAGTCCGGCCATCAAACGTTCGCTTGGATATGCATGTCGTTTGCGGCGAAGGGATGGAACGGGATGGTAGTGCGAGCCTCTCTGTGTTGACAGGTAAATATTTGTCGCGGCATACACCACCACCGTCAACTACCGTCGACCACCGTCAACCGCCACTACCACCATCTCCGCGTTCGCGTTCCTCCGCCCTCCTTCCGTCGCCTCTTCCTTCCTTTCTTCTTTTCTCTTCTCTTCCACCGCGTCGAATCGGCCGAACAGGGACCTTTCCTCTTAAAAATAAGAAGAATCGGTCGATCGATTCGACGATGCACGCGTCGCGTGAATCGTCTTTTGACGGATTTGGACGGAGAGAAAGAAGAAGAGGAAGAAGTATCGAAATTTAGTGGTATCGTTTTTGGAGAAAAAGCGTTGGTTGTCGGCCGAAGGAAAGGATGTTGGGAACGTAGAATGGAAAATTGAGATGGAAGAATCGCGTTAAAATGTTGTACACGGTTAAATTAACATAATAAACGGGCGATTAACATGCAACGATGGCGCGGGGTGTATCTTTAACCGGAAACTTCGAGCTATATACTTGGTCAATCATAAACACCATCGAATATTCAATGTTTAAGCTAACAATCAGCGAACTGTTGACAAATATTTCCCTTAAACTATTGCTCCTAGAATATAAACCAACAAAGCCGGCGTTACACCGATGTTGACGAGCCATTCGACAACACGTCCACATCAAACAACGGTGTTCCTTAGTCATCTTTGTATTGGCGACCCTAATCCGTCGGGAAACTTCACCGCGTTCATTCAGGGATCGTTGTTAGTTAATCGCAATCTATATATATATATATACATATTCTTTTCCTGTTTGTTCAGGCTTCGTAACGATAAACAGATACTTTTGATTAATTTCAAAAACATTAATTAATGTGATAATACATAAACGTATATCTTTCTAAACGAGCACAGCACGATCACCATCCCTCCTTCCCGAACAACCATCCAACCATCCCCTCCCCCTATTCGTCGATATCGAATAGATCCATATCCAAGAATTTATTCGTGAAGCGCACGAGACACGTATCTGAAAATAGATGGAGGATCGAATGGGTTAATTAAAGAAGGATCGTTGAAACCGCAAAGATCGGTCAACAGCCATCGTACTGGACAAGGGGGATGGAGAAGGGGAGGGGGTGGCGAGAGGAACGACAGCCGTGAACCGTGGGCAAAAAGGAATCAGAGCGAGTGAAACGGAACGCAATCGAGTCTTTGTTGCGCTTTTACCTGGAAGCCGACTAGGCCCGCCACTGTCTGCTCGTGTTTGTCCCGCGCAAACTTTGTTTTTACAAATAGAACCACATGTTCCTCCGTTCACCCTCTACCCATTCTCTTTTTACCCCCTTCCCTACCTACCCTCAGCTTTTCGTGTCTCTCCCTCCCTCTCCTCCTCTCTCTCTCTCTCTCTCTCTCTCTCTCTTCCTTCCTTCCTTTCTTTTCTCCCTCCTCCGTTCGCCACTCTCGTTCTCTCTCTCTTCCACCCCCGTCTTCGCGCCACCGTCCCTCTTTCGCTCGCCTTCACGGGACCCACACCCCCTTGCGCACACACGCGACAGGTGGTAAAGTATAACAAAAAGGCAAGTTCATTCAAACGGTTTGCGTTGGATTCGCTTTGCACCTCGGAATTTCTTTGGAAAGCCGCACACACCCGCCCTCCCCTCCCCTCTCTCTCTCTCTCCGTCAAATATTAGCCCGCGACTGACTTTTGTGACTCATGCCACTCTATCCGTGCTGATAGACCGCCACTCCACTTCCCCTCCCCTCGCTTCCATCGATCTTTTCAAGGATGCCGACCGAATTATCGGAGAATTGAATTCGAAATTTTTTTTTTTTTTCTCTCTCGAATTTTGTATTGTCTCTCGTTTAGAAGAGGTCTTGGAGGAATTTTCTAATCTCTAGTAAATTTGTTTTTTTTTTTTTTTTTTTTCTTCCCCTCCTTGACGAACGGTAAGGAGGAATTTTTTTATCAATTCTTGTAACAGATATTGGCGTTTCGCTGCCAATTAAACGGAATGAGTTTTCTTTCTTTCTTTCTTTGTTTTTTTTTCTCTCTCTCTCTCTCTCCTCCGCGAAATTTCAATCTTTTCCGTAAGGAGAAATCTTGAAACGTAGAAAATCGAGGCGTGCCTTCGACTAAACGCGCCAAGTCTTCGACTTGAAAACCGTTAATTAATATTTATGAGCGACGTACGCGCATTTCTACGTACAACTTGTTCAATGAGTGCCAATTGTCACCGACGTTCACTTAAATTGCTCATCGAATATTCATGCGAAAATTGCCACGGGAATGCGGCTCTGCACGACACCCAAATGGGATTGAAAAATATTAAAAGAAATATTGAAATCCTCCGACTATCTACTGGCCTATCTACTTCTAATAAACGTACATTTCAATACATTCTTATTTCGTAATTAACGCGTAGAAATTATAAAGATGAATCTTTAACATCTTTGGAATAGAAAAGAAATCTTTTTTATCCTATTTTAAATTCTTAATAGACATTTTTAAAAATTTTAATTCCTAAAATATAGAGGAATAAAATCAAAATGGACGTTTCGACTTTTTTATCATTTAATTTTATCGCCAAAAACCATTCGCCGCTTTCCAAAGGGAAAATTGATAGAGATTCGACGTAGTATTCTAAGACCAGTTTCTTTCTCTCTCTTTTCTTTTCTTTTCTTTCTTTCTTTTTCATTCGAAACAGAGAGGACTGTGAATTCGACCGGGTCACAAAAGTTTCCCGCACCACGTGGAAAGAAGGTAGAAGATGTATACTAATTGAAGGGCCGGTTAGAAGCAAGACAGTAGCAAGTCTTTCGATTAACACCTCCTACGGACCACACACAGTCACAGTTTGAAGAATTTCCAATTCTATTTTTATTTATCGATGTAATAATCAATCTGCACGGGTTTAATAATCTCACGTAGCCTTTTTCAACGAGATCGTTATTCTTCTACACTCTCAACCTCGACGTCAGTTTCTATCAATAGTAAACTTAGGAGTTTCTTAATACATAAGAGAAATTATTTTCACACGAAAGTTTCGAAAGGATTGAACGCGCCTTCTTCGTTTATTAATTTTTTCGTAAATCGTCGCGTTTAAAAAGAGTACGATTACGATTAAAAAAAAGTTTATAAAAACTCGGCCCAACGACGAATGGAGGATGAACAACGGGCCTCGAATCGAGGAGAACTTTCAAAATATGTTCGGCCAGGCGGAGAGAAACACCGGGCAAGAGTGCAGAAACTGTGCTCCGCGAAAACATCAACAGCAGGAGGATAGCAGGAGAGGGTGAAAGGAGGGAGCAGAGAGAGAGAGAGAGAGAGAGAAAAAAAGCGACTACTTTCGGAAGTTCATGAAAGTTCGTTTACACAACTCTTTCCCGTACTGTGATGCATTATGCTCTCGAGACGGACTGACCTGAAATCTTCGGCCTCTACTGCTCTTCACGGAGGAACAGCATCACGGACTCGTCATTCCGGTGCGCTTTCTACGGATTTGTCTGATATACTATGTGTCCCGGAAGTATAAAATAGACGACAAGTCGAGTGGATCTTCTCGTTTTATATATTTCTATTTCGAATATCGAATATCTCCTCTTATATTTATCGTCCATCTCATTGCATTCGACAATTCAAGAATTCCTTAATTCTTCTTATTAAGGAAGTCTCTCATAATACATTCTAAACGGCTTTCGTCAGACTTCAACTTCAACTTCAGCTTTCTCGAACTCTACGCAATCGTCTCACGATACTTTACATAATTATATCGATTTAAGATGTGCTTGTTCCCGTTACGTAATGTAAAATTTGCCAGAGAAGAAAAGATGTTGGAAAATTTTATCAAATTCACCAAACCCTTTTATTAATTAGAATTACAAGAAGCAAAACGACGTTTGAAAGATATTAATAATAATCATCTTTCGTCCGATAATAAAATTATTATCAGAATGAAATTAAACCTTTAGTCAAAGGAAGAAAGTATCAAGATCCACGTTAATATTTTAATTATTATGCTTTTCCAGTACTTTACTACTACTTTAAGCATTACGTGGGTACTTCAATATTTAGCAAGAATAAGTATGTAGTAAGGATAAGTCGCAAGAAAGAAAGTCTTCTAAACGTGACATTCGAAAACCGAATCGCAACGGATTCCATCGAGCGTGCATACTATTATATACCGCTAGAAAAAGCTGGCTCTCGTACCTGGTGTCATATTCTACCCGGTATGCTGTCCAGGCGACTACTCGGTCCGATGGAGTACTTGGTCCGCGCGCGACTCCTGAGGGTACTCGAGGCCGCGTCGAGAGAGACCTCTCTACATGGGTGGTCCATTCTCCTTACGCATGCATTATATAAGTTCAGTAAAGTTCACACTAAGGATACACGAGGCCCCTGTGTCCGGCAGCCATCCAACGGAATTCGATAATTATATCCTAAACCGTTCTCTCACGCGTCCCTTCCTAAGAAAGAGAACTTCTTGTTAGAAAGTCTACAAGAATGGATGGATAGCTGCATCTTCGTGAAACATCCTTCTTTTTCCTTTTAGAATCTGTACTGGTGTTTCATATTTGTAGATAAGAAAGAAAATAGATCCGATAATTCTGATAATTCTTAACGTTTCGAAATATACTCTTAAGTGCAAACTTAACACGATCTGATCTTTAGAATTTCGGTAGAGAAATTCATTTCGTTTTATCTTGATTGGCAAGTGAATTAAAGAGCAACGATTTTTAACGATAATTTGTTTTAAATTCTTGAAAAGATAATAATTAAAAATATAATTGAAATCGTCACAATCTGACTGGAGGGCGAACAAAAGGGCGACGAGGGTCGATTCATCATACCGTGTCCTCCGATGTTTCCGAACTCGTGATATAACTTACGAGATGTGGAACATGAAAAGGCAGAGAAATGTGGCCTGTATTTTGTAGATAAGAACGGACCCTATATCCCTCTTACATCGTCTCCACCCTTCCACATCATCAGATTCCTTCCAGTCCCAATTACATTTCAGATGGTTGCATGGTCACGAGAAGATTATCATCCCTCCCGAAATAATAGGACTAATACGAAAGATAGAATATATAAGAGATCTTGGAAAACTTGTAGAAATTTTTCTTTTGTTTCGAATAAAATTGTGTATTTTGATTAATTACGATAAAAAAAATATTTCGAAGGTATAAAATAAGTTTCGAAAATAGATATTTAGAATAAATATCTTTTTCGAAAAGATTTTTGCTTAAAACTGTGAAATTAAAGAAATAGATGAGATTTGATTGAAAGTTTGAATTAAAGTTGAATTGTTAAATTTAATTAAATAATTATAATAGGTATTTTACTGTTTCGTTTAACTAACTGTTAAATTTACCTATATCCCGTTGATATTATTATAACACGCTCATATAATATAATATAAATATCTTTATTTGATCTAGTATGAATTTTATTTTATAATGTACAAGTACTTGATGTGTTCTCTCGCGGCGAAATTCGGTAGCTTTCTAGCTATCGTATTTTCTGTCGATAATAAATTCTAGACTAAATTTGGTTTTCATATATTTCGTAAAAAATAATTAGTAGAATTGTTACTTTTAATCAATATTAATAAATAAAGATAATAAATGAGGTTTCATATGCATGGAATTTGCTTTAATAATTAAAATGGCGATAGCACGCCAAAGGATATACTTTATTATAATACATACATGTATATTATTTTATAAAGCGAATACTTTAGCAAAATAATAAAGAATATATACGAAAAAATATTTTACTCACATTTCTCAGCACCTATTCTTAAGATTTGTCGCAATTTTCCTCGATTTTACACCACAAAATTACACTCTGTTCTTTTCACAAATTATTCGTACGTACTTGCGAGAATTTAATTCAATATCTCGCAAAACGTATTCGATATCTCGCATTTCCACGATTACGTACTGTCGATAATAACCGTATATAAAAGTGTTTAATATTCTTCTTGAATCGTAAGAAGAATGTCACTTCCTGCAAAAATTACTTTTGCATTATGTTGTGCAACATCAGCAAGTATTATATTTTATGTGCATTATCAACAAGAAGCTGAGAGGTAATTTAAAATATTTTTATATTAGGTTATATTCAAGTAACGTATATAAAATTCCATAAAAATCTAACCATCGTGTAACATGTATTTACCATTGAATAAATACAAAATATATAATATATTATAACAATAAAAAAAATGTATATAAATTGAGAATAAATATATCCTTCTTCAAATGTTTCGTTCTTAAATCAGATTATTCGAAAGAAAATTCGATTGAATTATTTAATTGAAGTTGAAATTAATATCATACAATCATTTTATTTAACAAGATACAATTTTTTCTTTTATTTTTATAGTATAAAATTTTTTGAATTAGTTATATTTTTTCGATCTGAAAGATTAGAATCTATAATGAACTTTTTGCATATTACATCACATAAATGTAAATTAATTTGACTACAGTGTTCAGTACATGTTACACGATAAAATTGTTTTTCGTAGCACGTTTGTCACGTATATTTTCATAATTTTTTACAGAAAACAACTCGAGATAGGTGTAGAACGCGATATTCAACGACAAGAACGGAATAAATTAAAATCGCTGTTGAAACAACAAACACAATTGGCGGATCAGTTACCATCAAAAAACGAACAAAATCTTCAAACCTTATAACATTAGTAAATATTATATAATATTTATTGTAACAAGACTTTGATAATTTATTGCGTGCAATTATAATTTGTGATTTTATAAATTACATTTGTGGATTTATTTATTTTTCCTTTTACGTTAGATTTCACTGTTGACTTTAGGTTAGGTTAGATTATACAATATCAATGAACATAATGACTACAGAAGAACCAACAGAACCAGGTATTTACATATACATATATTTCAACAAAATAATAATAAATTTTACTTTTATATATTTCTCATTTATAGATTTGATTTGCGTAGAGGAAAGTCTTATGAGTTTAGAAAAATTAGATAGAGCATCACCGGATTTATGGCCTGAACAAAGTAGGTATATTTTATGTATACGTGTTACTATTATATATACTTAATTTTGAAAGAAAAAATAATATATCGTGTAATCATATTAATGATTAATGAAGTTCCAGGTGTAAACGAATTTGTAGCTCAAAATTCACCTCAAACAGAACCATCTGCTTGGGCTGCTGGTCTCACTCCAGATGATATAAATCAGTTACATCGTAAGTTTTTATTTGATAACAAAATTACATGGAATATTTTTTATTATGTCAAAAATAAGAATTTTTATTTAATAAGAATTAGGAAATTTGTCAATGGGTGGTTTAATATCCGAAGTAAAAAAATTACATGATATGGCATATCAATTAGGATTGGAAGAGGCAAAAGAGATGACTCGTGGAAAATATTTAAACATTTTCAAGCATAAATAGCAAAAATTAGATTAAAGATGATTATATGTAAGAAAATAATAATATATATATATATATGTGTGTTTTATTCAAATTTACATTAACGTTAAATAAATTATTAATCTTTTAATGAATAGTTAATAATTTTCTAGAATCCATGTTACGTATTTCTGTACATTGACAAAGACTGATGGAAAGCTGGTGGTTACATTGCAGTTGGAACTATATGATAAAATACCTAACTGAAATTTATGTAAATATATAATTGTAATTTTATATATAAATATATGATTTAATTATATATATAAAATCGTGAAATATCATGAATAAATAGTAAATTTTTACCAAAAAATGAGAATCGCCATATTTAAGTAAAAGAGGACTTCCAGTGTATCCCGAACATGGCATTTCATCTCCTATAGTACACAATTCAACAGCTAATCCTTGAATATAATAATTCATGCATTCTTCGATCGATACAATCCTCATTTTTAAAAATTGTTGCTTACAAGGATTTACTTCAATAAGATTTAGATATTTAAAATTTAAAAAAACTTTGTTACTTAAACGAGTTATTTATAATTTTCTTACCCTTTCGATTTGCAAATTTGCCCCAACCAACGAGAATAGCATTTATTCCTACATCTATATAATTATTTTTTGGTAAAAGGCAGATAGGTTGTGCAGTTACTGAATTAAAAAATAAGAATTTCGTAGATTCATCTTTTGCATAATGGATTAAGAAAATTTGAATAATTATTACCAGTATATCGTATCGATTCTTTTAAATGTAGCATCGCTATATTATTCGCGAAAGTTTCAGCTTGATAATTAGGATGTTTTATCACATACGATATATTTATTTTCTGTACATTACAATTAGAATCAGTATCAGTATCAAACTCACCAACAATTACAGAATCCCTATTAAAAGATTAAAAATCTGTTCAAATTTTTACCTTAAAAATTATAACTACTCACAGTTTACAATTATTAAACTTTATAATAGCACAATTTGCAGTGGTTAATATTGTGCGTTGATTCAGAATTACACCGTTACAAGGATACGTTATTTTTCCTGTATTGCCTAGAAAAGAATTATAAAATCAATCTGATACATCTATAAAATAAATAAATATCTCTAGACTTTTCTCTTACTTTTATATCCAACTCTTGCAACAAAAGGAAACATTCCTACAGTATTAACATTTCCACGAACGAAACTTTTACCACATTTTAAACTCGAACTTTGTCTCGCGTAAAATGTATCGTCCGTTTGCGTGAAAAATGTGTTTACGTTACTATCATTTATGCTGCAGCACACCTTTGGTCTCGTATTTTCGTAACCGCAAATTGCTTGGCGAAATCTACATTTTTAGAAGTTTTAATAGTGGAAGTTCAAATAAAATTTGAATAATTTTATAATCTATATACAATGATTTCATTACCTCGTTTATATTTTTTTACCCATTACGAATAATCACACTGGATTCATACTTACCTATGAATTGGAAGTAGATTATGATTCATTAAATTTAAAATAGCAGAACAATGTTCGATAAAGATACATACTTTATCATTTGGACAGGTAATGAAATTAATATTCGGATATGTTTCGGTGGGAAAATATTGCGTCTGGTCGGTGATTCTTAACACGAGAAAACAATAAAAAAATAAAAGAAACATTTTTCATTGATCGACCAATGCCGTTTAAAACATCTTTTATACTGATCTGTTCGGCAGATCTCATTTCAATTTCGTAATACGTAATGAGGATTTTTATTACGTTGAAAGTATTATTCCGTTCTTCCGCCGGAAATCTCATTGTCATGGCAGAAAATGGTACTCTTAAGCAAACATTACCTTTTTAATCATTATACAATCGTAAGATGTAATTTCCGTTGAAAAAAAAAAAAAAAAAGAAAAAAAGAATTATCGCATGAAAATCTTATTTAAAAGATTTTATTGCTCGAATACATATTATTTATAGATCATAAAAATCTCCCGTCTGAAGATTTACCGATATTATTTACAATATTTATTTACAGCATATGCAAAACAAATTCAATATAAAAATAAATTCTTTTCTTTAACGATTAAATCAATCAATCAATCAAATTAAATTATTGTGCTTACAATAGAGATAACGATTTTTGTTAGATTTAATAGCAACTTGAACGATATCCGTGTCCCTTACGAAATCTGTAGCTACTATATTCGCAGTGTACTGCCAAATGGTGCTATACCAATTAGTCACATTCAAATTAACTCTATGCGCCATATCTCGAAGATTTCCCAATCTATTCGAGATGATATCGTTAAAATCCGGTGTCAATTCCGCCATCGCAGATCGGGGTCTCAGAATGCTGTCCCTTTAACAAAAAAAAAAAAAAAAAAAAAAAAAAAAAAAGAAAAAAAAAGAAAAAAAAATACGTATCTTTTAACACACCTCTTGCATACAACTAGCATAAATCATATCCTTTCTCGAATCATCATTATCCCCTTAATTGCACTTCAAGAAATGTTTTACCTATTGTTGGTTTCAATTTTATGCAAATATTTGTACAAGTCCTCAACGGTCTTGACATTCCCCCATTTATGCGTCACACAAGGCCAGACACTGGCGTGATTAGCCACGACTTTCGAATCCTCGTAACCGATTATCAATCTTTTCCCAGAAGACCAGATCTCGTTCAACGTGACGCCCCATCCTTGATTATTTCGGATCAGATAGCGATCGCGAAACTCGTCTTCCAAATGGGACACCAACGCGCGATGGTCGGAATAATTATTGAAACCTGTTTTTCGTCACAATCATGTCACAAATCAAACAATGTTGAGAGTTGGAGGAGAGTTTCAGGGATTCAGCATTACCAACGGCGAATTCACGTATGTCCATTATCACGATTTCCTCGGTATTGTCGAGAAAATTTTTCACGTGATCTATAACAATCCTTAACGGGACTGAACGATAAAATGGGCCGTGGATCGTCCACCATACCTCACTGTCGTCGGGATAATGGCCCAATCTGATGTCCAAGTATCGTACACCGTGTATCAATTGTCCAAGAATATCTAAATCCTATGAATTTTATTGTGTAATTAAATATAATAATATATATATATATATATATATATATATATATAGAACCTTTTTCGAATATAAAAATCAATGTTACATTTACCTGTGTCACGGCAAATTTCGAAATGATGCTTATTATATTGCCGTTCACATCGTAAGCCGCGGAATCATGGGTTCCGGGTAAAAATATATCCTTTATCTTCAAAGGACCGAGAATATCATTCATGTCTTTCATCCACGTTGGATACGTTTTTAAACAATCGATTTTTTTTATGTCTCCTCTCTTCGTTTTCCATATTATTCCGTACTCTGAAAAGAAGAAAATTTTTAATTAAAATAAATAAATATAAATAAATAAAAAAATAAATAAATAAATAAATATATATATATAAAAAAAAAATAAATAAATAAATATATATATATATATACGAATTTTCTCAAAAATAGAGACGTCACGAAACACTGGTGATTTTATTCTATTTTTCTTCCTTTTTTCTCTCTCTTAAGATTATTTACTTATACATTTGGACACGAAAGAAAGATTAGCGCTGGGCACAAATTCGGCCAACACCCCGGTTTTTTGAATCCCGCTCGAATCGTCCGGAACCACGGTGTAAATTTCACGTTGAAGTCCCTCAGAGTCTTCCGCGTATAGCGAGATTTTATCCTCAGGTTCAATATTGACGTTGTTCCAATAAATTTCTATTTCGCGCATCATTGATCCCGAGATTATCGGTGAAATAAGTATACCGATTCGAGATTGCCCTAAATATAACACAAAAGACATTTTTAGAAATTATTTAACAGATTAAAAAAAAAGAAGAAAAAAAAAAAAAACAATGTACTTACAATTTTCCAATGATGCGTTGCAAATTTTGGCAGACGAAATATCGTTACGTATTGTCAATAGAACGAGCAAAATACTTGTCGTGTATTGTATCAATATATTAACAGAGAAAGTAGAAACGTGTACAGTCATTGTCCCTTGTTTCGTTCTAAAATTACTACTTAAATAAGCTCGTAATATAGATAGATGTTGAAAAATATATTAAAAGAAATATCTTAATAATTAAAATAATTTCATTCGTTCATTTATATATATATATAACACATACCTAACAAAAATCAATTTTAAAATTGAAGTATTAGAAGTAGAGAGATCTTACACGTGATAATACAATTCGTTTTTAACCGTGAACTGATGCTCGATGAATACGTGTTTCATTTAAAATTGTGTTGTCAGATGTTAGAATTTTAATTACGCAACTGATAGCCGATTCTACGTAATAATTACAATTAAAAAAATGATTATAATACTTTATTTTATCTAATCAAAAAATATACAATATTATCTTTTTATATAAAGTATTAAAGTATTAACAATTTTTAAATTAGATTTTTTTTTTTTTTATCCTGGAAGTTGTGTCAATTCAACATTAACATTTGAACTCTCTGCGATAATCACAAGTGAAATGAGGATGAAATAACGAGGAGCGAAAGAAAATGTTTATTGCGATTTATTACAATGTAATTTCCTTTTTTCTTTTCTTTTCTTTTTTTTTTTTTTTGTTACTTCATCCGAAATACAAGTTATTAGTTTTTTTATTTTATTATTTGATTCTTAAATATATTTAATTTTAAATCGATAACAAAAAGAAACGATAAGAAACCTACTCTTGCACTATCAATTTACTACTGTTCGTGTAAAGAACAGTATTAATCTTGTTTTCTTTCGTAATAATGTTTCCTTTATGTTATTGTTTTTTAAGAGGTAATTACATGAAACGTAGTTATGAGAAAATAGCCTTTGTTTCGAGATTGTGATTATGATTAAATTCAAATACAATAAGAATTTCAATTTCAAATTATTGTTAAGAATTCGTTTAAAAATTTTAAATTAATTTTGTGTTATTAATATTAGAAACTAATTATAATATTAAAAATAATAATCTTTAATGTTGAAAATAATGGAATAGTTGAATGTTTAAAATTTTAATTGATAAAATAAAAAATATATAGTTGTTACAAATATAAAAGTTATAAGATTAAAAATATTTCAATAATATAATAATTATAATATTGAAAATTAAAACATTTTATATCGAGGAAATTTTCTCCGTCAAAAGTTTACAGTTTACGCCATTATCGATGGTATAAACTGAAGCGTGACTTTGCCTGCCGAGTTAATATTACGGAAGGTTAAAATAATTACAGTTGTATTTCGATCGCTGTATCGTTCAGACGTGCGTGCTCGGATAAAATTATTCGCGAATTTTGTTTTTAAAATTTTATTCTAAAATGTATTTGTTTGTTAAAAGTATTTATATTATGTGTTATATGTGTATTTATTTTTTAAACATATTTATTCGCGAGTGTGACAATTTAACGAGAGTTTTACAAGTTTTATTCGTAAATATTCAAATATTTCATTATTATGGACGAGAAGCAGTTACTTGGACTATTGTCGTTACAATATTAATTACAATATTAACTACGAATGATAAGATATGATTGTGGCATAAAATTTATTACGTTATTATACACGTTAAAAATGAACAACTTCTATTTTAATCCTATTGTACGTAAGTACAAACGTAAACAAATTTCGAAGAGTTATAAAAACGAGAAATATTTTAACATGTATTTCTACTTTGTCAATCGATTTCAGAAAATATATGAAATGAAATTATAAAACTTGAAAGAAATTTTAATAAAATATAACAATAATTGTATAATATCAATTCTTAAAATAAATATATATTTTTTATTTTCGAAAAAGATATAGACACATATATATATATATATACGTAACGTTAATTTTTTCAAACTCAAGAATTGAGAATTAATGCCATCTCTTGAGAAAAACTCTTTGAAAAATGTTTTTGACAAGAGATGGCGTCAACGGTCAATTCTTACTCTATATCTATCTTTTTCGTATTATTTCTTCTTTTTTCTTTATGAGTTTCATTTGCAGCACTCTGAAGATGGCGTTGATTTCAATATTTTTACCTTATCTCTGTTTTTCTCTCACTATTCCCTTTCCTTGTCTGCATTTACTCTATAAATTCATGCACTAACCCAATTTCCGATTAACTTTATTGCATCTCTGTCCAATTTATTGATTAAAAATCTTAATATCTATATTATTCAATTTTTATAAATTATAAGTGTTTTAGAAGGGATTTTTAACATTTAAAAAAAAAAAAGATTGTTAATTCTCTCAGTTTAAATGTTTTAGATTTTTTAAACTTATTTAATTTTTATATTACATTTCTTTCTTATATATCAGTTTTTTTTTATTTTCTTAACTTTTAATTTAATTTTGTACATAATTTATTCACATTATATTTTTTACGAACGATCCTAGTCCGCATAGTGGTAATTGATATTGCTTTGCAAAAGCAATCTTTAAATGAAATTAGATTAAATTGGAAAAATTATATTAGACAGATCGTGTTAATAAAATTACCGTTTGGAAAGCGATGCCAAATTAAGAATTATAACTATCTGCAATCCAATCAAGATTTTACAAATTCCCTTTGGATATTTTAATCTAGATTGAATAATAGATATATCACATATATTTGTACCCATCGTAGGACATGGTTGGACATTATGGATATCGCGATATAGGGTAATAATATGCTGTAACTTTAATAAGGTAAAATTTGACAAATCTGATATTCGATTGAATTATTTTCTACGTTACGTTGGTATGGGATTGTAAATAACAAAGAAAAAGTCAATTCAAGGACTTTGCTCATCATTCTTTATTACAAAATTGAGAAAAAAGAAAACTTTACGAGAGTAACAAACTTTTGGCTTATATGACTAGTTATAATACTCAGCGGCAATATTAAAATTAGTGCAATATAAGTATGTACATTTGTGTGATTAGGTGTGGCTGGTCCGATGAGGGCCTTTAACACGAGATACCGAAGAAATCGAGCAAGTTTCATCGTCGAAACTTGAAAATGAAAGTGTGCAAATAAATTAACGTTTATAGCACGTTTCCATGAACAAAAAATCTCAATGGTCCTCTATGCGATGTGATGTATCCTAAACAATATCATTCGGTT
The DNA here is from genome assembly GCF_014066325.1 of Apis laboriosa. Lineage (NCBI taxonomy): Eukaryota > Metazoa > Arthropoda > Insecta > Hymenoptera > Apidae > Apis > Apis laboriosa. The sequence goes on from NW_025222452.1 coordinate 733,078, forward strand.
ATTATATGAAATATTTACATTTTTTTTTTCTTTTCCCTTACATATTTGATATCCATCTTAAAAACAATTTTTCATATAGATTATTTTCGTTTCTTAAATAAAATCAATAATCTTTTCTCGAATCGTATCAACAAACGATAGATATAACAATTCAATTTTTCAAATTCGTGTCGAATTAATGTTCTGTCAAGTTAATGTCAGTAGTACGCAGTAGTACGAGGAGAAAGAAGAAAAAAAAAAAAATTAATCATAAACATACACCGGGTGCCTCGAAAAAAATCGTGATTCGATTAATCACATCATAATCGTATCGATAACAATTTTTACTTTTTCGAAAAAATCTCCGATTTTTTTCGTTTCCGCCGCCAATTTTTACACACTTGAAATATTATATTCTCGCATATTACGCACCAATAAAAAACGCGCTTCCCTTTTATTACTTATATATGCGCGTGTATCCTCTTCACTTCAAATAGAGATTTTTACAACAAAAATTCTTCCACTTTTTTTTTCTTTTTTTTTTTTTTTTTTTTTTTTTTTTTAATTTACGCATCGCGCAATTCGTATTCGTATGCATAAAATTCTTAACTCACGCAACTCTTCATTTTTTATTCATCTCTAATGCTCACGCGTTCGCTTCTTTCGTTTTTTTTTTTTTTTTCATCGGGATGAGAACGACAACTTAACTTATTAACAGGGTTACAGGAGTGCGGTTTTACATCGTTATCGAACGTTGCTCGCCCATTATCATTACCTGTTTTTTTTTTTTTAGAATATTTTTCGAGAGAGATTGCAAAGTGTTGATTGGTTGGAAAATATTTTTTTTGTTTGTTTTTTTTTTACACGTGATAAAGTGATTTTGCAATCTTTCTATCTTTATCATTAAAAAAAAAAAAAGAAAAAAGCTGACGATTAAAATTCTTTTAAAAATATTCGAACATAATATTCGAATATAAAATCATATTGATTTGAGATCGATCATTTGTTTTCGCATACGTTTTCCGCATATATATATATACAACAACGAGTTACATGTCATGTCAAGTATGTATAAAAAAAGAAAAAAAAAAAAAAAAAAAAAAGAAGAAAAGAAGAAAAGTATCGTAATACTACATACGGTAGTATGTTGACGTTTTTTTAAATTCGAAAAAACGTTTTTAATAACGTAATTATAATTAATTAATCTTAACATTGCTCCGACGTGGCTTGTTCACCTCGTGTCATTGCATCCATTGCTCGCCTCAAAGTCAGAATATTAAACGTTTTTTTTTTTCTTTCTTTTTTCTTCTTCTTTTTCTATAGATTCTTCGACGAGTTGGTATTCATATAAAACTACTCTCGACTAAATTACTATTACTATATCGAATCATCGAATTGCCAAAAATCGAATACTGCATATATATATATATATATATTTTTTTTTCCTTCACCTTTAATACACTACTACGTATATTCGTTCGTGTAGCACTTATTTGTATTTTTTTTTTTTTTTCAGTATATACAAGATCCTACGTATTCCCCCTTACATCAGAAATTAAATACTTCATCTATTTTAATAATAGACTGCGGATGTTTATGCAAATTTATATCTTTATGAATTAACTAAAAAAAAAAAAAAAAAAAGAGGGAGATAACTCGAGTAGAGAAGCTTGTTTCACTTAATAAATATCGCAAACGATTTATTTTATATTGGATGTTTTGTATGTATATATATATTTTTTTGTCTTACACGTAATATTTTTCACGAGAGCACAAGTATCCGCAGTCCTCGTCGTTACCAGAGTCATACTCGAGGTTGGAACTATCCACATAGCCACTAGAAATTCTTATTATATAGGATACGCAACTCGTCGATATTATATCGATAGTATATATAATTTTTTGAAGAATAAAATTCTGAATGGAATAACACAGTTAGCCGCTATAATTTGTTCATTTCTCGCAACAAGATTTTTTTCTTTCTCAAGAAAAAAAAAAAAAAAAAAAAAAAAAAGAAAAATTTGAAATTCCTCATGACGAAACAATACAGATTTTTCTTCTCGTGAAACTTGAAACTCGAATATCGTCAACAGGTATATTACACGCTCACCATCCTCATATATATATATATATATACCGTAAAATCATAATACTATCGTAAAAAACCTTACCGTTCTATTTCTCAAATTTTCAATTCACGTTTTTTTTTTTTTCCTTTCTTTCTTTCTTTCTTACCCTTCGAGTCAAAGATTGTTCCCTCTTCGTACGTATCAAATGTTTCAAATGGTTCCCCTTAACCTTAATAACGATCGTTTATTAACGAAAAAAATTAGTACAAGTACAAAAACTTCTTTTACTTTCATAACTTTTTTCGGAATGTGACGTGTAGAGTATCCTATCCAAATAAAAATCCAACGATTGTTCGTATTATTGTTTGTTTGGGCTTGTTCGCAGCAACACAGATAGCGGCGTAGAACCGTGCATAAATACTAAAAAACTAATTCCCTATTAAATAGTCTCTGTCTTGGAAGACACTCGGTATGGCAGGATTTTTTTTTTTTTCTATTTTTTTATTTCTTTTTAATTTTTTTTTCTTTCTTTCTTTCTTTCTTTTTTCTTTTTTTTTTTTTTTTT
>NW_025222452.1:735708-740354 GCF_014066325.1 Apis laboriosa
TTTTTTTTTTTTTTTTCTTCCTCAGTTAGGTATGGAAAAGTTAGGTATGGATTTTGGTTTTCTCCTCGCGTTCTACTCCGTTCCCAGTACACAGTATTATCCGATCACCCTGAGAATTTCAAAATATCCTCGAAATAAAACGACCGACGACGACCGCAGCAGACCCGACTACTCCTATATATTTCTCTTTTCGAGAGAAACGTTACAGATACGAATCTTATTCGCCCCATTTCGGAGGAGGGGAGGGGGAGGGAGGGCGAGAGGGGGGGGGAGGGTGGAAGGGGGCGGCGGGGGCGGGGAGAAATTGCAACACAGTTAGGTGATATCTCTCGTCGAAAATATTATTCATTTCCAACGTTGTGACCGGTGACGGGTTCAACCGGAAGGGTCGCCAAAGGATTTTTCGAGAAACCGAGGGAGGATATTTTCCGCGAGGATCAAAAAAAAAAAAAAAAAANAAAAAAAAAAAGAAAAAATTCAGCCCACTCGGGATAAATAATGATAAATTATTGGTCGTCTCTGTTAACGAGGATCGAGTGGTGGCGAGGGAAGTTTTTGATCGCTCACGAGGATTGCGTGTACGTAAGATTTCTCGAATAAATTTGTTTAAAATTTAGATTAAAAAAGAAAAAAAAAAAATATCCGTGGAGTTGGAAGAATAAATGTAGAAAATCGTTGTTATCACGTTCGATAAAATTCGTGAGACGAAAAATTTTTAATTTATTCCTTTTTTTCATGACAACAACACTTCGTGAGCAAATTCATTTAAATTGGTTCGTTTTACTTTTCTCGATTACGCGAATGATTTATATCCGAAATGAGTATATCCGATGAGAAAAAATGGGTGAAGTGGACACGTTAACGATTTTACTTAGTTATCGAATTAAAAATCGGGTCGAACGACAGATTATTCTTCGATTCGTGAGATTCTTTTCCCTGAAACACGACCACGATGACCACGCATGAAATAAATTCCATCGATTTTTTTTTTTTTTTTTTTTCTTTTTTTCATCAATGGAAACACCCATTGCATTCTCGTACAAAACTATTACTTTTTTTTTTCTTTCTTTCTTTCTTTCTTTCTTTCTTTCTTTCTTTCTTTCTTTTTTTACAACGATCCGGTTTTTCTATTGCTTCGAACGTGGTTCGACGAAAGATCGACGCCCCATCTTCTCTCCATCCAAGCATCGCCAATATTTTTTTTTTGCCGAATCGTGGCACTTTCCCATCGTCTCCCTTACTTATTCCCTATATTTAACGAGTGGTAAACTCGATCGTCCATCCAACGAACGAAACAAAAATTTCGTCCGCCAAGGAAAAAAGCTTAAATTCTACGGTCAACGATCATAAATAAAAAGCGAATAACCGAGAAGAAAAAGAAAAAGAAGAAGAAGAAGAAGAAAGAAAAAGAAAAATCGCGAATACCCGTACTCCGATCGTACGCGAGTTTCTTAAAGAAAAAAGAAAAAAAATAAAATAATATAAAATAAAATAAAATAAAATAAAATAAAATAAAATAAAATAAAATAATAAAAAAAAAAAGAAGAAGAAAGAAAATTATCTCAGAATTCGTTAAATCGCTACATCCTACCTAGAGTTCAATATATCGTTATACATGCGTCTTCTTATTGTTATCAATATACTTAAGCTAGCTAAGGTAACAAGGTCTGTATAAAATATAGGACTATGCATCTTGAGTTATTCTCTTCCCTATCCTCTCCTTTCTTTCAATCCAGTTTAAAGTTTTTCGGAAGTTTTTTTTTTTTCCACCGTTGCTTTTCGTTATTAAAAATCGTCGTGTAATTACAGAAGAATCTTAGATCTCAGGAGGCTGCTACTGTGGATAAAAATATAATACGGAAAGATCGATATTAATCATTCTCGATCGATCGATATATCGATTTCTAATAAGAATAACTATTCTTTTTCGTCTGGTTTCTTCTTTTTTTTTTTTTTTTTTTCTTTAATTTAATTATTTTAAATCGTAAGTGAATCGTTCGAGTTGATCCACGAGGGATCCTATCTTGATTTTAGACTTTTTCTAAGCTAATCTTTATTACGTTGTACCTTTTGCTTATTGCTTGTGGAAGTTTGTTTGAAACAATGGATACTTTTTTCGCGTCATTTCTCGTTCGTGTGTGTATATATATATATTTATAGATCGATAGATGCTTAGGCAATATACGTATAGAATTTGTGTGTGTGTGTGTGTGTGTGTGTGTGAAAACTATCGATGATTTCAGAATAGTAGCCATTAAAAATTAGAATGTCTATTTCATATCTCACTCTCACTCTCACTCTCACTCTCACTCTCTCTTTCTCTTTCTAACAATAATTACGATAACGTAAAAACAAACTTTGAAATAAATTTTCAAATACAATGAAGATCATTAGAAATTTACAGTAATTAATATTTTAACAAATATATAAATCGATAAAAGATAATTCGTTAATTCAAACTTACTTAATTTCGAAGAAAATTAAAAAAAAAACTCGAACAATCTGTAACAAATAATCTGTACATAAACGCTCGACGTAAAAAAATTATTTCATCGATTTCCGTGGATCTCGTTTTCCGTTTTGTAGAAAAACGCGTATTTGTATTTGAACGGAAAAGAAAGAAAAAAAAAAAGAAAATGGAGAATTATATGTACAGGCGGTTGCAAAAATTCTCGTTCAATTGCCGTGAATATTTCTCTCTCTACCGAAGACAGGTTTATGAAAAATAATATTTAAAACGCGATACATCTAATTTTAAAACTAAGTCTTCAATGTCAGTCCATAGAAATTCTGCTGCGCGTTTTTTTTTTCCTTTTTTTCTTTTTTCTTATGTGTACACTTGTACACATACATATATATATATATATATATATATATATATATATATATATATGTACANGTAACTAGAACGATCGCCAATCTGAAATTCGTCCGTCGTTTAATTTTAAATTAATCTTGATCGTTTCGAAGGAAAAAAAAAAAAAAAAACACATCGGCCAGAATAAGCAGCGAGTAAAGCAAAGAAAAATATCGAATCACGAGCAATATTTCGTGACAATATTTCATATCAGATTGTTTAAAGAAAGTCTGGCAATTTAAATGAATTAATCGAAGAATGCTTGATCGAACGTGAACTTTTTATCTCTCTTTCTCTATAGAGAGGAAAAGGACCGATTGGAAAAAGACGAAAGTTATTTTAATCGGATATGATATTTTTAACTTTAAAAGCTAAGAATAAATTCGGCAAATTTTAATGGTTAATTTTAAAAACTCGATTGAACATTTTTTTTTTTCCCCTTTTCTTTTCAGGGCAAATTGTTTCGTTTAAAATGGCTTTATAAAGTGATCGCCAATACCCTCCCCCTTCGTTACCGACCGATTATTTCGCGAAATTTAAATTCAAGCGAACGAACATCACCGTACATTTTATCATTATCTTCACTATATCTATATTTCCCTTCGACGAATAATTTATCGGTCCGCGGTGTGGAAAGATCGTTTCGTCCCGAAAACTCTCTCACGCGTCTCGACGAGTGTGTCTCTTACGTTAATTAACCGACTATAATTACTTAGCATAGGCAACTAAGGTACTGTATACAGGCCAGTATATAACGTGTGTATATATATATATAACGGCCACGTTTTCAGTGTCGCCGACTTTCCTCTCTATTACTCGGTCTATAAATTAGGATATTTGCTTCGTCCACGAGACGAGGCAAGGGCGGGGGGAGGAGGGGGAGGGGGGAGGGTTTTATCTTCTTAACTGATCGCTCGCCGACAAATACGACGACAACAACTTTCCCTTGCTCACCCTGTCACTGCGTGTAATAATTCCTAAACGGAAAACTCGTTTTTTATATGTACACGGCAAGGGGGGAGGGGAGAGGGGGGGGGGTGGTATCGTGGATATCGTCGGGCTACTTACGTTTTTCCTTTCTTTTTTTCTTTTTCTTTCTTTTTTTTTTTTTTTTTTTTCCTTTTAACATTAGATAAATTAACGCCGAGGGATCGGTGTTATGTACAAATAGCTCGAGCTCTAGCGATCGATCGTTGGATCGATGGGATGGGATTCGCCCACACCATCGTTACTCTCTATTCCGTACACTTGGCTACTTGTATGATTACGATTGGAAGGAAGATATAAACCGGTGAAGAAATTTATGATTTTCGTGCTTTAACTCTGCTCTCTGAAGCGAGAACGATCGAACGAATAATTGGTAGGGAGGTGTGTAGAGCGATCCGCTCGAAAAGCAAGCAGACAGAATAGCGTCCACTACTATGCTATATTATACTCGTTAAGGAAGGAAGGAACGTGATTAAAAGCGTTATATCATATACATATTTCGATCTGTTTTATTCGGAAACCAAGTGTTTGTCGAAGAGGAGATAAACGGGGAAAAATATAATTGAGCAAAATCCTTCTGTTGCTGTTCTCCCCTTTCAGCTATATAGCTATACAGCTTATATACGATAGAATAAATCGTAAAAAAAAGAAGAAGAAGAGAATCGTAAAATGTCGCGTATAAGTATAACAAACTCGATTAAACGATCAACTTAACGTAGGAAGGAAGTGTTTTCTAGTTACGGCACTGACCATCTGTATTAATAACGAGAGAGGAGAAAAAAAAAAAAAAAAAAAAAAAAAA
>NW_025222452.1:740458-751795 GCF_014066325.1 Apis laboriosa
TTTTTTTTTTTTTTTTCTTTTTCTTTTTTTATTAGTTATCGAACTTTCCCTCCCCCCCTGTTGACCCGACATTCCTTTGAACTTTCCCTCCTCCTTTTTTTCTCTCCCCCTCTCTCTGTATTTAATTTATTCTAAACTATTTTATCTCTCTCTCTCTCTCTCTCTCTCTCTCTCTCTCTCTCTCTCTTATTTTATTTATCCCTCGTGAATGCTTGCTCGATAGAAACCATAGAATTTCTCTCCCTCTCCCCTCCCCCTCTCTCGTTCTACTTCTTTCTTATGTACAAATTTTTTTTTTCTTTTTTTTTCTTTTTTTTTTTTTAAATCTCTATTTATTGCAACGAGTAAAAAATAGTCGTATATCATTGAAACGCGAGACTCGCGACGAATATACAAGTTTGTAATGCCCATTTAAAGTATTTTGAGAAAGTATTTCGAGAAAACTACAGTTTCCCCCCTTCTCTCTCCTTAATTTAATTTAATTTAATTTTGTCCGTTCTCTTTTACCCTTTTCTTTGTTTCCTTTTTTCCTACCTCTTTTTAATTTAGCATTATTATACGTATATTACGCGTGGAACGAAGAATCATTCTTCGAGAATGATCCGTTTCTTCAAATATTTTCTTCCCTCGCAAGTAGCATGGATTAAAAATTTTCAACGATTATTTATATCCGTTTAATTCCATCAATCGTTTGACCGCTTATTTCGGGACAAATTACCGAAAGGTCGAACTGCTATACTATGCTCTATTTTTGGTCGATCGTTCGTCCAATAATTATCAAAATTTCGAAAGGAATATCGGGTCAATTTTTTTTCCAACCAACGAAATATATACGAATAGCAGAGCCGTTTAACGATTGACGATTATTATCATTATTTGTCATAATATGTACAACGTATGCACGACGATGACGATACGATCTCAACGCTTGATTTCGAGAGGATTCTCTCATACGACGATCGTAGTATCCTCGCCGTTTGCCCAACCGTTTTATGGTATTTGGTCTCGCTGGTACTATCCATTATTAAAAAAAATCAATCTTCATCGAGGGGAGGAAAAATAAAAAAAAAAAAAAAAAAAAAAAAAAAAAAAAAAATTGCGAAACGAAACGCGAAGAGAAATATTTCCAAGTAAATTCCAGCTTTACGGAAGGAATCATCACCGTAGGGCGAGAAGAAGACAAAGACGGAATTAGTTGGAGAGAAACTTTGTCGACAGAAAGATATGCCGTCGATGTGTATAAAAAAAATTCTCGCCATGTCTTTCGTAATCGAGATTTCTTCTATCCCTGTTCCATCCTTTTTCCCTCCTATTCTCTCTCTCTCTCTTTCTTTCTCTCTTTGAATGCTATTCGTGCGGATAAATAGATTAATCCTTAAAGCGAAGACGAGTCTACGAGTTTTTTTCTTCTTACATCCTCTCTCTCTCTCTCTCTCTCTCTCTCTCTCTGCAAAAGTATTAAGAAATCATCTCGTCGGATCGATCCAGTTTCATCATCCATCGATGTTCGAAGAAAACGAAGAAAGAAGAGAAAAGGGTAGTATTCGCAGAATTCAAAATTTTCTAATTACGTATCAATCATCCTTATTCGCTATTTTTATAAATTATCAGCGTTATTTACTTTTATTATTTGTGTATAAATTAAAGTAAATATTTTATGAAATCGTACGATACCGTTTTAATCTATTGCTCTAAATTAAAGGAACTTCTAATTCGGTAATAATTAGAATAAAGGATCGCGAGCTACGCCCCCGAATTAAATACGAATAAGTTAAATATATATACAAATATCTCATAAAATAGAAACACTATTTCGATAATAAAATATTCGTCTGCATATATATATAGGTATAATTAGGTATACTGTTTCAACTTTCTGTGGATAGTCGATTCTTAAGTTAAATAAAAGATTTCGATACCGTGATACAGTTGCACGCGTACAAGGTGTTTCGTTCCAACGTTTCTACATTTTTTTTTTTTTTTTTTCTCTAAAATTAACTACAAATACTGAACACGAAGATCCTAATTAATTACTTACGAATCTCGAAAAAAATGTGGGATTCGCGAAGAATGATCAAAAGAAAAGAAAAAAAAAACAAACTTTTTTCTTTTTACAACCAAACCAACTTTTTCTCATCTTTCGATAACATAACCTCTAACCTCTCTTAAATTCCTCCCTCACATTTTTATGGAAAACTATATAGTTAACGAGTGTATATTACAAAAAAAAAAAAAAAAAAAAGAAAAAAAAAGGAAGAAAGAAAAACGAAACATCCTCGTATCCTCGTCTCTGTATCACATTGTCCTCTCGAAATAAACTCGAATTACCGAGAATAAGAAATCGAACACATAGTTGTCTTTCGATAAGCGGGAAGAATCCAGGCAGAAAGGACTCTTCGCAACAGTGGTCGATAAGTCTTCTTTGAACTTCCGTCTGTACCTGCGCCAATGTATTCGCGGTGCCACGAGACACCTTTCTCGTCTCTGTCCCCCTCCCCCCCCCCCTTTTTACCTCCCTTCTAACAGTGTACATATGTACGCGTGTGTGTATATATATATATATATATATATATATATATGTATATATATATGTATATACGTGTATGTGTGTGTACGTTCGATCGATCGAAGTATAAATATAGAGCCACCGAAAAAATACTTATTCGAATGTGTATCTATGTGTATATGTATATGTATACGTATATATCGTGCATACACACCACCGTTCAAAAGTATCCAGACACTTGATCGCTCGAGGCAGGAAGTGATTCAATTATAAAATTGAGAATAAATGGATTTGCAATGGATCTTATGTACCGGCTTTCCGCAGATCACCACCAGTGTATATAACCCGGTATATCACGATGCGAATAACGATCGAAGAGACGATGCGAATTTTAAGACTCGACGTTTCGAATTTTCCCGTGTCGATTATTTCGAAAAGTTCTTTTTGATCGACGAACAGAGAGAAAGAACATTTTTCGTAATAAAATATAGGATGGGTTATTCTTCGATGGACGATTAAAATTTCACGGTTTGTTAATTTTACGAAGAGAGGAAAAAAAAAAGAAAAGAAAAGAAAAGAATATGTTCCAATTACTTCTGCCATTAATTCGTCGTATAAAACTCGTCGAAGTGTCCGGATATTGACGAGCGATCGTGCATACATACATATATAAATATATATGTTACAATAAAATAGAGATATATTTCTTTTCTGTTATTTTCCTTAAATTTTCTTCTTTTCACTTTACGCCTACTATACTTTACGCCGCCGCTATTACTTACAACGTTTACAACGTTCAATTAATCTCGTACTTTGTATACCGTTAATGCGTTTCCTTACTTATTGCGAGAAGATTGTTGGCATGCTTATTGCAAATTTCTTTTTTTTTTCTTCTTCTTTTTCTTTCTTCTCCTTCTTTATATCTAGAACGACGTATACTCGTGTTTGCACGCGCGTGCCCCCTTCCCTGCCCCATCATCCTCCCTCGCGAATAAAATATTATTATGTACAACGTTTGAAGGCCACGCGCAACAAACGTGCGAAATACGCGCGGATACACGCGCGTATATCGGAACAAGGAACTCTGTAATATATATGTGTATTTACGTATAGTATACGCGTCTATGGATTCTCGAGCGCTCGACGATCGTCTAAGTCATCCCCTTCCCTGGCTCTCGCTCTGTCTCTGTCGGCCGCAGCTCGTCTCCGTCGTATGAACACAGTCTGGAATCGATTCGTGAACGAAATGGGGTGGCGGTGCATCGCGGTGCAGCTGCCTCTCTCTCTCTCCTCTTCCTCTCTCTCTGTCTCTTCCCCCTCCCTCTCTCTCTCTCTCTCTCTCTCTCTCTCGATCGTTCTTCTTGATGGAACACGTTGGAATTACAGGATGAATTGGAAGTGAATTCGGTGGAGGGAGGGGAGAGGATTTAGAAAAAGTTGGGAGAAAAGGGAAGGAAGAAAGGAAGGAAGAGTCGAGCGAGAAGGGGATCGGTTCTGATTTTTACCTTCGGTTGAACGGAATGTTTCTTTCGTTTCCCGTGTACGAATACGCGGGATAAAGATAAGATGTATAATCTATGCTCGTGGTAATGTTTTCTTGTCAAATCTCTCGTTTCTCTTCTCTTTCGTTCTTCTTTTTTCTCCTTTATGGAGAGACAAAAGCGAGAAATTACATTCGCGTTCTCTATTTTTCGCCACCATCCAATTAACGTTCGTTCGAATCGTAGGGGAGGGGAGAAAAAAAGTTTACGACGTCGTTCGAGATTATCTCGCGTCCAAAACGATAAATTTCTTTCTCTCGTCGAGGCAATATATATATGTGTATATATATATATATATATATATATATATATATATATATATATACACATATATAAAATATACAACGATTCGATAAACGTGACGTAACGGGATCTAATAATCTAATAAAGATGGAAAAAAAAAACGTGCCGTTCAACCAAGATATCCTTGCCAACGGGAAGAGAATAGGATTCGAATTACGTTTCCATTATTATATTTCCATTGCGAAAAGTTTAGTGAAATAATAGAATCGATAAAATTATTGCTGCACCGCGATTTTTCTCCGCGAAGGGCAATTTATTTTTTTCTATCTTATCTTTTCCACTTTCTTTCGAAGAAAAATAATACGATATTCGGTTCGTTCGGTTAAAAAAAGAAAAAAAGAAAAGAAAACGAACCGAACAAATTTGAAATCCTTAAATTGCGTATTACGGGAAAAGGAGAAGGATTCTCTTATTCTCTCTGTATTGCTAAGTCTTCTTTCTTTCTTTTTTCCTTCCTTTTTTTGACAGAGCGTTCGTTAGAGATATGTATGCGTCAATGCACGACGCGTCGAGTTTCGACTTGACGAATGGAGCAAAAATGCGTTCCGACGAGCTTGCAACTTTTTTCGAAATCGGGATCCCTCGACGAAGGAAGTAACGACGCGACGCGTGCCCTCTTCTTCCGCTTCTCGCGCGGAAACTCGTGCACACATATATACATACGAATTCGTCGTTATATACACTCTACTACATTTCGAGTTTTAATCAACGATGAACGTATGTCGAAATAACAAATGAATTCATCGTATCCTACGTATCCTCTGATGCGACTTCTTTCCGTATAATACGTGTAATATAATTAATCAGTTCTTTGCGCGTTACAAGGCTACGAGTACAACAGAAACGCGTGTCGCTAGAAACATCATCTAGAATTCACGAATTCTATTCTTCTAGAATTCTATTCTAGAATTATCAACTAATCTAGAGAGAAAAGAAAAGAGAAGGAACAGGAGGAGGAGGAGAAGAAAGAGGAAGAGAAAAACGAAAAATACTCGCAAATGAGAAGGAAAAAAAAAAAAAAGAACGAAACCATAAAAATACATATGAAAAGTATATATATATATCTTTTTCTTTGAAGGAACGAACAAACTTTCTCGAGAACTTGCACGATAGAGGAACAGAACTAAGAACGTTTTGGTTACGCTTTTCTAGCAGAGAGGAGAGAAAAAAAAAAAAAAAATATCCGAAATTCGACACCAAGAATCAGACACTTTTGGCTCAGCGCATATTTAGCTTCCGTTCCTGTCTATAATAAGGAAGAATGCGCGAAAAAATCATTTTTCACGTTTCAACCACCACCATCATCATCATCATCAAGATCCTAATCGAAAGTCAACGAGCACCGATGAAACACGAGTTGTTGCCCATTGTTTCTGTCTTCCCGTTGGCAAGAAAAAACAGGGGGAAGGAGGGAAAGAGAACGAAAAAAAAAAATAATAATAATAATAAAAATAATAATAATAAAAACGAGAAAAAAAAAAGTAAAGAGAAAACATCCTTGCCTGTCACTTCTCCCCGTCCATCGAACTCGTCGGGCCCTCTCGTTCCGTACGATTCACCCCGCCCTGACTATCCTTTTGTACGTATCGTATCCGAACGAGTTTTCCGACTTGTCGGGGGAGAGGGGGAGGGGGCGGGGGCGGGGGCGGGACGCTTCTCGACCCTTCGAAGGAACATACGCGCGCCATCGCGCGAAATTCTATATATATATATGTGTATATATATATATATATATATATATATGTATGTATATATATATATATATATATATATATATATGTATGTATATATATGGATATATGGACTCGCTTTTTACGAGCTCATCGATCGAGAGGCACGTCTTCCATGTTGGCGGTTACGTTACCAAAGTGCTGGAAACCGTTTTTGAAGATGCGCGCCCTGCTGGTCCCGGCCTTGGTCTGGTCCAACAGCGTGACGTTGTCCTCGAACTCCTTGACCCACCTGGCGGTTTCGTTGCCCCAATGGAATCTGATAGGGGCTGCGTGATGGTAGGGCTTCTTCAGGCCCGAGTTGCGGCTCTCCACGCCCTCCATCGAGTGGTAGAACGACTTCTCGTAGAAGTCTTGGCCGAGGAACGGCTCGAGCTCGGACACGATCTCCATGAACGTTGGACGGTCGCTGGGCCGCCACTTGAAGCACTTCTCCATGATCTTTTGAATGTTCTCGGGGCAATCGCGTGGCACGTTCAACGTCCCTTTGTGCAACACGTGGCTGAGCACCTCCTCGTTCGAGAAACCCTGGTACGGGATCTCGGCCAGGGTGAGGATCTCGTAGAGCACGACGCCGAACGACCACACGTCCGAGTCGGACGTGAACACGCCGTCCGACAGGTTCTCGGGCGCCATCCACCTGATCGGGAGCAGGCCCTTCCTCCCTATCTTGTAGTAATCCGTCTCGTACACGTCCCTCGCCATCCCGAAGTCGCCGATCTTGCACACCAGGTCCTTGGAGACCATGCAATTGCGCGCAGCCAGGTCCCGGTGGACGTACTTCTTCGACTCCAAATAGGCCATCCCGTCGGCTATCTCGGCCGCCATTCTCATGATCCTGCACGTGTCCGGCACGAGGCGGGTGTCGCGGATCCGCCTAAGATACGTCTTCAGATCCCCGTTCTCCATCAGCTCCATGATGACGAACGGTGGGTTCTCGATCGAGACGACTCCTATCAGTTTGATTATGTGAAACGTGGAGAAGTTCTTCATCACCGACGCCTCGTTCAGAAACTCGTTCTTCTCCCTCTGGCTGGCCGTCTTCGAGATCGTCTTGATGGCCACCGGCACGCTCTTGTCGTACACGCCCCTGTACACCATGCCGAAATTCCCCAACCCAAGCTCGTTCGAGATCTCCACGCTCTCCCTGGGCACCTCCCACTCGTCGATCACGTATTTCGTCTCTATGTAATCGGGGTTCACGCTCGCGATCAATCTCTCCTGATTCTTCCTCTTCCGGTGATGCCTCCACACGACGAACAACACTACCGATGCCATTGCCAGGACGCAGAGCACGAGCAACGCGACCAACGTGACGGGTGCCGAGTCGGTCAGGTCTATGGAGAAGTGGACGACGTCCGAGAAACGGCCGTCCCCGGCCAACGAGGTGGACCTCATTCGAAGGCTGTACTTGCCAGGGCTCAGATTCTTGATCAGGTAACTGCCCGTGTCGGTACGGGGCTGGCTCGTCCGGGGGATGCACTCGGTGCTCTTCTTCGCGTCCTTCACGTCCAGATTCGTGTACTCGATGGTGTACGAGACGGTGAGGGCGTTGGGATCTTTGACCAGGTCCCAGAACACCTCCACTATCGTGTTGTTGGTCACCCTCACCCTCACGTTGCCCACGTCGTCGGCGCGGCCACGCTTCCTCGTCCTCGCGTGCGTGTACTGGATCGACGAGCACATGTTCGACTCGTCCACCTTGACGCCGCACGCTGCTATGGTCACTATGTAGCGGGAGTAATGGCGCAGATCGTTGATCACGTACGAATTGTTTCGCCCGCTCACGTTGTACATGACCGCGTCCTTGTCCACCACCACCACTTTATTATTGTCGTCGTCGTCGTCGTCGTTGTTGTTGTCGTTGCTCGGTCTGGACGCGTCCACTTTGTCGTCCTCCGGCCTGGGGGTGGACAGGTTGTTGGCCAACTCGTAGAACCGGTTGTCGACCGCGTTGTAGTTGTTGTACACGCAGTAATCCTTCCAACCGGGGGATATGTAGCTGATGGTGGTGTTCTCGTGGCAGAATATCTCGAATTTCTTGGACGTGACCACGCTCCGGCCCGGGTTCTTGGAGCAACACGAGACGCCGCCCCTGCTCGCGACGGGCGTCTTCACCGTCACATCGGGCACCACCACCGTCCTCTCCTCCGCGTCCAGCTCGTTCTCCAACGTGTCGTTGCAGTAATCCCTGGACGAGATCAAACCCTCGTCCTCCCGGATCATGGTGGCGGATAGCATGTAGTATCCTATGGGCCCGTTTGGGAACAAGGGTGGCTCCCACTTGACGAGGATCTCGGTGTCGCTGTACGGGCCCGAGATCACGTTCATAGGGGGGGATGGTATGGTGCTCTTGGTCCTGAAGAAGATGATCCTCGACTGGCCGACCTCGTTCGGGTTCACGAAGAAATTCGTTGTCCTCGAGTTGAACGTTTTCACGTAAACGGCGTACATCGTGTACGGTTTCAAATTGGCGATGTGCTTGGAAACGGGCGACGTCCATCTAGGTATGTCCACGTCGAGTATCTGCCACGTGTTGTTCCCGCCGCAGGCGTTCATCTCGTAAGTGATGTTCTCGTTCTCGGTCTCGATGTAATTCAACAGATAGCTGAGCAACTGTTGCCCCTCGGGCGCCTTGTAACTGTCCCACATCAGGTCCGCGTAATCGGGGCCGAGATTCTTCACCGTTATGTTTATGTTCACTATGTTGCACGCGACCTTCTCCCCGTTCGACTGGGGTTGGACCTCGAGATCCGTGAAGTTGGAGATGTTCACCATTTTGCTGAACTGCACGATCTTGGACAGGCAGAGTTTCGGGTTGTAATGGAAGAACAGACGGCCGTTCTCGATCCTGATCTCCTGCTCGGGCGGGAACAGGCTCGACAGATTCGGATTGTCGAGCACGGAAAGGCTCGCGTTGTTTATGTCCAGCTGCTCGCCCTTGATCACCCTCAACCTCTTGAAGAAGCTCAGCGAGGTGATCGGGAACGAATGGGTGATCTTCACGTACTCGGTTATCTCCTCGATCCGGCCGAACGCCTCGCTCAACTCGTTCATTATGTTCGGGTTACCGTTTCGTATCTGGAACTCGAGCGCCCCCTTCACCACCGTTATACCCCGGAAACTTTGGGCGTCCGATATGTGACGGATCAAAGCTCCGTGCCCGACCTTCCGGCAACTGTTCATGCAAGCGCGACACGTGGTCATCTGCAAAACAGACAAAAATAGGAAAATTTATTATTATCATATATATATATAATTTATCATCATTGATATTATTATACATAAGAGGAACGTGGGTAGGCGAGTCGTCGTTGAATCGGTTCTCCTCTCGGCTTCGATGCCGAAGAACCGGTATGACTATATCAGCGACAAGTTTTTCAGCGAACGGAAAAATATCTTATTTGAAATATGCATGTACGCGCGTAAATCATATTTCGAATGGAGCGCGATATCGGTAGCTCTATTAGTATTTCTATACGCCATGTTTGGTCGGCGCGCAATTGCCAATTACCACCACCCTCGAGTCTCCTCGAACGGAGATCGTTCTATAATTGGCGATTTAGCATTTTAACGTATGGCTTGAATTCTACCTAATACTTTCTTTTCCTTTTTGCATCGAGCGTTGAATTAAAAAAAAAAATGGAATTTTTTTTAAATCCTCCTTCAAGAATTGATGAAATTGATCGAGTTAAGATGAGAGGGGATCGCGAGAATTTTCGGAACGAAACGAACGTACGTTGTTTTCGTCGAGGGCGTCCTCGTATCCGTCGGGGCAATGAGTCACGCACGATCCATTGAACGGTCTCCATGCCAGGCCATCCTCCAGAACGTAGTACACTCTCCTCAGACGATTCATCTTTACGCATTCGTCTTTCGTGACGCACCGCCTCGAGAGATAGGAATATCTGTGGAAAAATTCGAGCAAGCAGAGAATGAGCGGAGAATCTTTTCCAATTTTTCTTTCTTTCTTTTTTTTTGGTAACTCGAAGGGATACGGAGGAGGAGGAGGAGGAGAGGAAGACGAAAGTTTGTTACTCACAGATGGGCGGGGCACGTCTCGACGCATTTCCCCTCGTGGCGATAATGCTTGCAAACGTAACACTTGCTCTCGGTGGGGCCGTGACACTCGCCCAGACACTGCTCGTGACATCTCGGTTTTTCCATCCTCTGACAATACTGGGAAGTCCAACAATAACCGGCAGGACAGTGGGAACATCCTGCGGAGAGGGGAGAGAGAGAGAGAGAGAGAGAGAGACTCGATTAATGGCGGTAATTTCGCATCGACGAATGTATCTTTGACATGCGAGAGCGCAAAGCGTCGAAAGAATCGAGTGACTCGTGACATGCCGACTATTAAGCGCACTTAATGTCCGGCCATGAGTTCAATTGCTATACTTAGCGCGTTAAGTACCATCCTTTGCGGGGAAAAAAGGGGAGAGAAGGAAAGAAGGAAAGAGAGAAGAGAAAAGGATCGATTCGACAATTGACAATTTTATGCGAGGAGGGGGGGGAAAAAGGAAAGGGTAAAAGAGTAAAAAGTTTTCCTCCTCTTCCATTCGTGCATTCGAAGAAATGCATTCGGAGGGGAAGGGGTGAAAAAGCGAAAGAGAAAGAAGGAGACTATATATATATATATATATATACCGGGGCAAGAGGCCTCCTCTCCGTTGTCCTTGATCACGTTCTCCCCCGCGGAGACGATGAGGTCCCAGTTAAGGGTGGTGGTGTAGCAGAGGGCGGGATTCTTCTCGATCCGGACGCTGCCCCTCGAGATCTCGGTAAGTTTCTTCAGCCCGATCTGGAGAAAGAAAGAAAGAAAGGGGGGGGGGAAAAAGAAAGGGATTGAAGCGCACGAAATGATCGATTTAGCCTCGATAAAGTTAACTCGGCGGAGGTCGAACGACCGAATAATTCGATTGACTAATTAACGTCACTTGACCCGCGGGGTCAAGCAAACCGACGTTACGTCTCTGCGAATGCGAATTGGAAGGGAATCCTCCACTCTGTCGCGAATCGTGGGAATCGAGAATCGAGAATCGTGGGATCGTGGGGCCTCGTTTATATCCTCCTCCTCCGATTCGAGCATCGATGCTCGAATAATACACGGAGAGACATTATTACCGATTCCCTTCCTTCGTATTCGCCCGCCACCTCGTATCGTATCTCGGCTGTCGATACGCGAGATAGATGGATTTAAAAAAAAAAAAAAAAAATAATAAAAAACGATATTATAAACGACGATCCACACCGCCCG
>NW_025222452.1:751893-836409 GCF_014066325.1 Apis laboriosa
AAAAAAAAAAAAAAAAAAAAAAAAAAAAGGTATTCCGATGGAAAAATATTTGCCAACGGTTCATATATTGATTTATTTTGAAAAATAACACGCGAAAACGTGTGCTCGTTTTTTCCAGGCCGTCGATGAATCCTTCTCTCTCTCTCTCTCTTCCCACGTGGACAATATTTGTTTCTCGCAGACCGAGCTTTTATTCGACGGTCTCATTCGTTTATATATATATATATATATTTTCTCGCGGTGATCTCGAGAAGGCAAAAGATCAACAATACCGATATCGATAATAATAATAATAATAATGATGAGGATAATAATAATAATAATAATAATGATAAAAGGGTGTCTCACCTCTTGAAGATTCTGCATCTCGTAAACCATGAACGCGTAATCGGTGAGCAAAATGTTTCCCCTGATCACCTCGAGATTGGGGAAAAGATTGCTCAAAGTTTTCAAACCGTTGACGCGATAGAGTAGGAGATATCCGGTGATCTCTCTGAGCAGAGGGAAACTGATCGGTTGAAAATCCCTCTCGGAGCTGTTCTCGAGAAGGACGATCTGGAGGAAGCCCTCTATCACCCGGCAGTCCTTCATAATTCCAAACGCGGACGCGGCGTTCCGTATGTCTATACTCTGACAGATCCCATCGCCGATCGTCACATTTTTGTATTTCCTTGTCACCTTGTCACGGCCCGACAAGTCGCTCGACTTCACGCTCGATTTGGACAGCCTCGATTGTTGCCCGCCTTCCTCCGCCAATTTCGTGTTCGCTTCCGTCGACCTGCGATCATTCCACAACAACGGACGACCAATTACACTCGGGATACCTCGTGAAACGGATAAGATCCTTCTAGGATCGCTTCTAGGATCCTTCGTCCGTTTTTAAAAGAATTTTAAATGCACATTCGATCGTTCGTGCGTCCCTTTTCAGCGGATATGAAAACGAAGAATCCTAGGAGGGAAAAAATGATTGTCGAATGGATCCTTCGCTTTTAAAAAAATTTAATAGCTCATCCGTTCGAAGAAGGGAAAATTCTAGGAGGGAAAATTTCTATTTGGACAGTTTCGATCGTTTTTAAAAAAATTTTACCACCCATCCGATCGTTCGAAGAAGAGAAAATTCGTTCCTAGGAGGGAAAATTTCTATTTGGACAGTTTCGATCGCTCGAAACTCGAAGAATTCTAGGAGGGAAAATTTCTATTTGGACAGTTTCAATCGTTCGTTTCTTCACCCAAAAACGATTGTCCAATGGATCCTTCGTCCGTTTTTAAAAGAATTTTAAATGCACATTCGATCGTTCGTGCGTCCTTTTCAGCGGATATGAAAACGAAGAATCCTAGGAGGGAAAAAATGATTGTCGAATGGATCCTTCGCTTTTAAAAAAATTTAATAGCTCATCCGTTCGAAGAAGGGAAAATTCTAGGAGGGAAAAAATGATTGTCCAATGGATTCTTCGCTTTTAAAAAAATTTAATAGCCCATTCGATCGTTCGTGCGTCTCTTTTCAGCGGATTTAAAAAACGAAGAATCCTAGGAGGGAAAAAATGATTGTCCAATGGATCCTTCGCTTTTAAAAAAATTTAATAGCTCATCCGTTCGAAGAAGGGAAAATTCTAGGAGGGAAAATTTCTATTTGGACAGTTTCAATCGCTCGAAACTCGTTCGAAGAATTTTAGGAGGGAAAATTTCTATTTGGACAGTTTCGATCGCTCAGATTCTTCACCCAAAAACGATTGTCCAATGGATCCTTCGTCCGTTTTTAAAAGAATTTTAAATGCACATTCGATCGTCCGTGCGTCCTTTTCAGCGGATATGAAAACGAAGAATCCTAGGAGGGAAAAAATGATTGTCGAATGGATCCTTCGCTTTTAAAAAAATTTAATAGCTCATCCGTTCGAAGAAGGGAAAATTCTAGGAGGGAAAATTTCTATTTGGACAGTTTCAATCGCTCGAAACTCGTTCGAAGAATTTTAGGAGGGAAAATTTCTATTTGGACAGTTTCGATCGCTCAGATTCTTCACCCAAAAACGATTGTCCAATGGATCCTTCGTCCGTTTTTAAAAGAATTTTAAATGCACATTCGATCGTCCCTTTTCAGCGGATATGAAAACGAAGAATCCTAGGAGGGAAAAAATGATTGTCGAATGGATCCTTCGCTTTTAAAAAAATTTAATAGCTCATCCGTTCGAAGAAGGGAAAATTCGTTCCTAGGAGGGAAAATTTCTATTTGGACAGTTTCGATCGCTCGAAACTCGTTCGAAGAATTCTAGGAGGGAAAATTTCTATTTGGACAGTTTCGATCGCTTTTAAAAAAATTTTATCGTCCATCCGATCGTTCGAAGAATCCTAAGAAGGAAAATTTTTACTTGGACACTTTCGATCGCTCGTTCGTTCACCCAAAAATGATTGTCAAATGGATCCTTCGCTTTAAAAAAAATTGACCATCCGATCGGTCATCCTTTCAGTAAACGTAAAAACAAAGAATCTTAGAATGGAAAAAATGATTATCCAATGGATCCTTCGCTTTTAAAAAAATTTAATAGCCCAACCGATCGTTCGAAGAATCCTAAGAAGGAAAATTTTTACTTGGACACTTTTGATCGCTCGTTCCTTCACCCAAAAACGATTGTCGAATGGATCCTTCGCTTTTAAAAAAATTTTACCACCCATTCGATCGTTCGTGCGTCCCTTTTCAGCGGATATGAAACCGAAAAATCCTAGGAGGGAAAAAATGATTGTCCAATGGATCCTTCGCTTTTAAAAAAATTTAATAGCCCAACCGATCGTTCGAAGAAGAGAAAATTCGTTCCTAGGAGGGAAAATTTCTATTTGGACAGTTTCGATCGCTCGAAATTCGTTCGAAGAATTCTAGGAGGGAAAATTTGTATTTGCACAGTTTCGATTGCTCGTTTCTTCACCTGAAAACGATTGTCCAATGGATCCTTCGCTTTTAAAAAAATTTTACCACTCATTCGATCCTTCGTGCGTCCCTTTTCAGCGGATATGAAAACGAAGAATCCTAGGAGGGAAAAAATTATTGTCCAATGGATTCCTCGCTTTTAAAAAAATTTAATAGCCTGTTCGATCGTTCGTGCGTCCCTTTTCAGCGGATTTAAAAAACGAAGAGTCCTAGAAGAGAAAAAATGATTGTCGAATGGATCCTTCGCTTTTAAAAAAATTTGACCATCCAATCGTGCATTCTTTCAGTAAACGTAAAAACAAAGAATCTTAGGAGGGAAAATTTCTACTTGGACACTTTCGATCGCTCGTTCATCCAAAAATGATTGTCCGATTGCTCGTGCATCCCTTTCTTTCGCTCGCTCGTTCACCCCAAAAGAATTGTCCAATGGATCCTTTGTTTTTAAAAAAAATTTTACCGCCCATCCGATCGTTCGAAGAATCCTAAGAGGAAAAATTTCTATTTGAACAGTTTCGATCGCTCGTTCGTTCACCCGAAAATGATTATCCAACGAGTTGTTTGTCCGCTTTTAAAAAAAATTTGACCGCCCATCCGATCGTTCATCCCTTTCCGCGAATGTAAAAAGAAAGAATCGTAGAGAATATTTCTACTTGAAGATTATCGTTCGTTCACTCGAAAACGATTGTCGAATAAGTTCGCTTTTAAAAAAATTTGATCCCAAGGAGAGAACATTTTT
The DNA here is from genome assembly GCF_014066325.1 of Apis laboriosa. Lineage (NCBI taxonomy): Eukaryota > Metazoa > Arthropoda > Insecta > Hymenoptera > Apidae > Apis > Apis laboriosa. The sequence continues at coordinate 755,547 of NW_025222452.1, forward strand.
ACTTGGACATTTTTCTACTTGGATCCTTTGTTTTTAAAAAAATTTGGCCGCCCATCCGATCGTTCGAAGAATCCTAGGAGGGAAAATTTCTACTTGGACACTTTCGATTGCTCGTTCGTCCAACGAGTTCTTCTGCTTTTAAAAAAAATTTAGCCGCCTATTCGTTCCTGCATTCTTTTCAGCGAGCGTAAAAACGAAGAATCCAAGGAAAGAAAATTTTCATGGCTTCTTCGTCCGCTTTTAAAAAAAGTTTGGCCGCCCATTCGATCGTTCGTGCATCCTTTTTCGCAAACATAAAAACGAAGAATCCTAGGAGAGAAAATTTCTACTTGGACACTTTCGATCGCTTTTAAAAAAAAAATTTAGCCATCTATTCGTTCCTGCATTTTTTTTCACCGAGCGTAAAAACGAAGAATCCAAGGAAAGAAACTTTCTAGTATCGTTCGTTCACCCGAAAACCGGGGTTGTCGAATGGGAAAAATGGGCGGAGGCGAAGCGATACGCGCTTCTCCTCACCGAGTACCTGGAATCAATCGCCCTGTTGCGTCTGTAGGAACCGATTCTCTCGTAGAACGGGTCCCGGGGATCGTCCCTTTTGCGGTGGTGTCCATTCCCGAGGACGGCCTCCTCGATCCCGTAATCGGCCACGTATCCTCTCCTAATCTCGTCGTAATCATCGTCGAGAGCGGGAGCGCCGGTGTTCCAAGTTGCATCGAATTGGCAAGCGGCCAGCGACACAGCGGCGCACAGCAGCAACATCACCGGCGACCACCGCCGCCACCTCGTCCCCCCCATCCTCTCGCCACGGCCAACAACACGGCGGCGCTGCCCTTGGTCGAGGAACGGGGCGAGATCGTCAAACCTTCCCCGAATTACCTTCCTTCCTGCTCCTCCTCCTCCTCCTCCTCCTCCTCCTGTCGCCTCTCCCTTCGTCCTCCCCCTCCACCTTCGCCCGATCGATCGATCGATCGATCGCCACGTGCCACGACGACACCTCTTCGTCGCGTTACGTCGTCGCCCGTTCAAACCACCCTTTTCTCCCCTGCCTCGATCTCTCCCGACCGAGGAGGATCGATCATTCGATTCGATTCGATTCGAGAACAGAGAGAGAGAGTGTGTGAGAGAAAGAGAGAGAGAGAGAGAGAGAGTGAGAGAGTGGGTGGTATATCCGATTCAAACCAGACCTTTCCGCCTCTCCACCGTCTCCCCTCCGCACATGAATACGATTATTTCGCAAGGAAAAAAGAAGAAGAAAAGAAGGGAAGAAAATCGGTCCACCTCGAGCGAAAAATATGAATAAATTTCGCTGGGATTTATTATCTCGACTTTTCGTCTTCTTATGCAAAAAGAAAACGGTAAAACAGAAGAAGGATGAACTGCGGTCACGGCCAATCCGCCTTTAATGACTGCCGAACGACCTCGTTCGCGTATTCTCCTCTTCCTGCTGCTCGCCGCGTTGCGGATAGACCGCAATCCTTGATCTTCCACAGTTCTTCCACTTCCAAGATCTTTATTTGCGATCCTTCCCCGTTTCCCCGTTTCGAATTAGACGAATTAAAAAAATGAATTTTCGCGAGAGAAGGAAACGCCCACTCCTTCTCCTTATGCGTTTCTTTTTCTTGGGGGAGGGAGGGGGGAGGAGGTATTTTCCCTTTCTTTTTTTTTTTCTCCTTCTCCTTCTCCCTCTTCTTCCTCTTCTCCCTCACAGCTTCTTCTTCAGACGGCGAACGAAAGAACCACGCTCAGAGAAGTTTCTTGTTGAAGATGAAGAACTTCCCGCCCCTCATAGCTCCGCCAGTTGAACGCCTGCAATCAATCGAACGAACAGGATGTACATGTGCACGTACGTACGCACGAGAGGGGAAATTAATCTCGGGGGGTGATTATTATTATTATTATTATTATTATTATATTATTATTATTATTATATTCGTTCCTTTCAACGGATTGTCATTGCGGATAGTCGTCATCGAAGGCGTGTGTCACTTAATCGACCACTTAACCCTTAAACGAACCGTCTTCGAATCTATTTATAGTCCATTGTGTTCGTCCGCGACAACCGGGATACACCGTTTTAGTTGTAGTTCTTTGGAATTGTGATGAAAGAAAAGTAAGGTAAAAGAGGAGGCGAATATCGATCTCTTTCCATTCCTTTCCATTCTGTATATGTACATAGGAAACGGAGGGGAAATGGCAATTAATTGGCGACGCTAAATTAGATATACAGATTCAATATTTTTATGTATAATTATAATTTTTATATATTAATTAATATATGTTTATATAATATATATTATTTATATATAATTATATATATATATAATTACATATAATTAATAATTTTTATATATAATATTATATATAGAAATGCTACTTCTCTTTCACGAGTCGAAGAATCCGATTTACGAACATCCGGTTTCGAGAGAAAAATATTACATTTGCACGCGCGGATCGGTCGCTTTATCGCGTTCCACTTTATCGATGATTGCTCGAAGAGGAAAAAGAAGAAAGAAACGAAGTTGATGTTCGAAACTCTCGTAGAATTTCTCGTAGAAGATGTGATCTATCAAATTCGAGAGAATACGATTTAAACACGATTGAGTTTCGCTTAAAAGAATCTGTTGTCGAATCGACTTCGAAGCGAACGTCGTTCATCCGTTAACGCGTTTGGCGCGAAAATTCAAATTGAATTCACCGTTTCACGCGTCCGAGATGCGTAATGGAGGCCGAAATTAAGAAATAATTAACGAACGTGGCCACGATAATGACGATTCGAGCAAAAATTACGTGAGAGAGACTTGTGTCGAACATCTGGACGAGTCGTTGATAAACAGTTTTCGCGAAAAGAAAAAGGAAAGAAAAGAGAACGAAGGGAGAGTCGCGAAATTTAAATTGATAAGCGGTGAAAGGGATTCCACGCAAACACTCCCCCCTCTGTCCTGATAATTTTACAAACCCTCCACCCACGATAAACAACACGAAAGGAGAGATCGATCATTCTCACGATCTCGTCCAACGGTTACATCCGCGGCAGACGTATTGGTCATACGTTCTTCATAAAGTTGCTGGCATAAATCATGACCGGCCATTTTATCTACCAGCGGGACAGCTCTTTAAAACTGCAACCATGGAGCTGGCTCGTGCATCGTTGCGCGTAGGTGGATCTTGAGACAGCAATAAATGCGTTGTTGTAGAAATTTCTGGTTCGCTTTCGAACCGAGCAGGGATAATAAAAATAAAAACAGAGAGAGAGAGAGACAGAGAGAGAGAGAGAGAGAAATTATGCGAGTTGTCATAGTGCGCGGCAAAATTTTTTGGAATTCTCAGAATCTCTGAAGAGGCGACGAAAGGGAAGAGAGAGAGAGAGAGAAAGAGAAAGAGAAAGAAAGATCAAAGTGACGAAACGCATTTTTCCCCCTCACGGATTCGTTAAAACAGCTGGAACACGTGGTTCGATAAAATGTATAGTTTTGCTACATGTGTATGCAAGATATCGAGAGAAGGCGTATACATAGTTGCCGCGCTCTTCCACGGTTCGTTTATGTTTATTTACGTGACACGTGTAATTACGTTGCACCACCGTCGAGCTTGGAACGCGTTTTTTGCACCAAAATCGAGGAGACCTCCCTCGATAGCGAGGCCATCGTATTCTACATCGTGTCTCTACATCATGCCCGAAAATTCGAATTTATATCTTCTCGTCTCTCTCTTACGAGAGAGAGAGAGAGAGAGAGAGATTAAACGAGACGTTGACGATTCTTTACGAAATATTTCTTTTTCTTTTTTTCCCCTCCTCCTCCTCCTCCTCTTTGAGTCGAGAGAGGGGTAATTCCAGCGAAGAGAAATTGATCGTTTCGGTCTGGTTGCCAGGGAAATTCCACATTACTTGCGGAAAAGATGATATTCGAATAATAAAACTGTTGGCGAGCTATTGATTAAATTTATATATATCGTTAAATGGGTGAGGGATCCATTCATTTCTATTTCTATACGTAGGGTAGGAGTTAAAGAAATGTGGATGTTAAGTTGTGTGGATGGACGTTGAACGATTCATTCGATTTGAGAAAATCGAAGGAGAACCGTTTCTCTTTTTCTTTTTCTTTTTCTTTTCTTTTTTGTTTTTTTCGTTCATTCATAATCTAAAGAAGAGGATAAAGATAAGTGTTCGAAACTTCATTGAGAAGGAAGATAAAACAACGTGATCAACACGTTTATTTGGAAACTAATCTCGAATAACATCGTTTCTTATCTATATATATATGTATATATATGTACATATGTACGAGAGGACGACGCAATTTCGTTTCAAATAAAATAAAACTCGAAAATCGTAACTAATGACGCATATTTTTTTTTTTTCTTTTTTTCTTTTTGATTTCATCGAAATTAAAATGGTGAAATAGTTTATTATCGAATCAATTCTGCGTGGAACTTAATTTACACGCTTTATTCTCCCTGTTGCAGGCCATCAATAAATCGTCCCATTGGAGAAATTTCAATGAATGAAGACGATTAATTGGGGAAAATTGGGGCCGATCTCCGTTGCGAAACAAATTACGATAAATGCGAGTTATGTATTTCTATACACGGCCGATCGATTTTTATTTTTATTTTTATCCCAGAATAATTGCATCATCGTTTCGTTACGTATTTAACCTTCCGATGAAAAATTTGAAATTTTTCTTTTCCCCAATCTTTTATTATCCATTCGATATTCCTATTCCTTTCTTTCTTTTTTCTTTTCTTTTCTTTTCTTTTCTTTTTTTTTAAATATCAATTTTCTCTCAATGAAATATCTATATCCATTACGCGACAATTAATCGATTAATCGACTAATTAGACGAATCGAAATATATTATTATTTGGAAAATCGATAAATTCTTTTTTTTCCTCGAAAAAAATTCCAAATTCTTGTACGTAACCGTTTCTTCCGGGGAAATGGACGATAAGGTGGAGCGATAAAGAAAAAAAAGAAAAAGAAAAAAATCATCTCGAAAAATGAAACGCGATAAAAAAACAAGACTGCGTTTTCAACTGCGTGATTTCGGAGTGGCGCATATTTGATTTTCTTCGTTACACGATACGTTACACGAGATAATCCACGCTCCGTTGGAAAAAACAGACGATGGGAAACGGTACGGAGATAATAAAGGGTCGATGCCTCTTTTATACGCCTCGTAATTAATTCTTCGCTCTCTCGAAATACTCGGTCGGAGCTATTGAAAGAGACCGAAATCGTATATACGTATGTGTATACATGCACGAGCTGTCACGATCCCGCCCATTCATAAGTTGACGCAGCACCGATAACGAGCTGATAACCGACAGCGGATCGGCCCGTGCCTCGTCCCTCTCCTTTCTTATCGTCCACCGTGCCGTCGACCACCAATTTCTCGTGGATACGCGCCTCGAATTGAAATTATCCTCGAATTTCACGAAAGAGAAAAAAGGGAGGGGGAGGGAAATCGATTTGATCCCTTCCCAGATTTGAACAACGGAGAGTCGAGAACGTGGTGATCGGACGTGAGACGGACGGGTTAAGGGTAAGAATGAGAGAGAGAGCTAACGATAATACGTTTAACGTATAGCGGTATTGCAGCGTATGCATGTAACACGGGTACGTTATTCGACGCTCTATTTGCAAGTGACCTTCGAATTATTTTCAGCAATTTACGATTCCTCGAGGAATCCTACCTCGGCTATCGTAGAAACAACGCTTAAAAATTGTTAAATACCTCGTCCAACTTTCGATCAATCCGATATTACAACTGTACCGGTTAACACACACACACAGATACGTACACGCAATGGCAAATAATTTCCAAGTAAACAGGTTTACTAAGTCGGTTTGAATTATTAATGGCCATAAGATAAATAGTCGTGTATACGTATTTAACGTGTATTTATAATTTTTCTTTTTTTTTTTTTTTTACAAATATCCTACGATTCGAAGAATGTCGGAGACATTGATTCGTACGAGAAAGAGAGAGAGAGAAAGAAAACGCGTACGTCAAATATATTATTATTCCCGTTGGAAAATCGATAAATTTTTTTTTCTCGGAAAAAATTCCAAATTCTTATACATAACCATTTTTTCCTGGGAAATGGACGATAAGGTGGAGTTGAACGCGATGTAAAAAAGAAAAAAAAAAAAAAAAAACACCAAATTTTAAAAAATTCCAGTTTTAAATTATTAACGGTTGGCATGTGGGACAGGTAGGGATCGTAAATTCGACCGAGGCCGTTAATAATATTCCGTGTATGAATTGGCAAATTGACGCGAGAGGCAAGCACAACGGCTCTTACTTACTCTATTCAAACGCGTGCTAGGAAATCGTAGGAAAGAAAGAAACTAAGGAGAAGAAGCTCGGGTATACGAGAAATAAAAAAACAAAACAAAGAAAAGAAAGAAAGAAAGAAAGAAAGAAAGAAAGAAAGAGAAAAAAGGCTGGACATTCTCGTCGACGGATTTCACGATATGTTGCAAAGTTAATTAACGCATCGGGGGAGCAGGTTGGCATGCAGCACGTAGGCTGGTTCCTAGCACGAAAAGTATGCCAGCCAGAGGCGACCCATGGCCGAACTTGTACGTAGTTGCACGGAAACGTTATTTCATCATTGTGATGGTCGTGCGCGCGTGTAAGTGTATTTTCGATGGAACGAGGGACGAACGCATCGACATCTCGTGGCAATATTTAAGCCCTATCCGTATATGAATATGCAACTTTCGAACACTCGTCACGCGTCCATGAAATTTCAACAGTCTAACGTCATCTTTTTTTTACGATCTCTGCCCGTGACGCGTGCGAGAATGTAGATGTCGTGCAACGTCTTACAACCTAATACAGATTTCGACAGTGCCGGTGGAGAGGCTCTGTTGCCTTTTACGACCTTCACGCGTGTATACGACCACCACGAATGTATACGTATTCTATATTGTAGGAATTTTAAATTTGTTCGTTCTATCGTTTCCTCGTGATACGAACAACTTATTGGATACGCAACGAGTTAGAATGAGATAGAGATAGAGAGAAAGAGAGAGAGAGAGAGAAGTTCATCGCACGATTATATTCTTTGATCCACGATACATTGATTTGTGCGTTACCACACATCCATCGATTGCAAAATCTTCAATGTGCATATTTCGAATACTTTGGCGTGCAAATTTGCCCTTTCGTAATAATCTGCTCGCTCGTACGAAAAGAGAATTTTAAATAATTTGTTCGTTCCAACGTTCCTCGTCATACGAACAAATGTAATATACGAGCGAATCGTTTTAGATTAGAATGATACAAAAAAAAAAAAAGATGAATAAATAAATAAATAATAGTAATAACAACGATAAGAAAATCCGTTGCACGGGCTTATTTCTTATTATCCACGATGCGTTTATTCACACTGTTGCAATATCTTCAAAGTCTGCGTATTTCAACTTTGATAATGCGTACAAATTTGCCCTTTCATAATCTACTCTGCGTTCAAATAAAACGAGAGAGAAAGAATATTACAAAGTAAACTCACCCCAAGATAATTCGCCCCACGAACCCATAAAGTCAAGATAAACCCTCCTTTTACGGCGAACCTTCTTATCAAAGATCAAACCGAAAGAAATGAAAGAAAGAAAGAAAGAAAGAAAGGGAGGAAGGGAGCGGAAAAAGGAGAAAGCACTTTCGGAATCAACGTGTCTCGTAGCACGAGAAGAAAAGTTCAACTTTATCACTATATTATTTTCTCACGTAACCCATTTCCGGTCCTTTTTATTGACGCAACGACGATAGCAAAGAGCAAGAGAAAAAAAAATATTTGCACAAGATATCTTCATACATATACATATATGTGAAGGAGAAAACGAAAAAGGAAAAAAAGAAAGAGAAAAAAAAAAGAAAATGATTCGAAGAAACCTGAAGCGCAAAAAAGAGCATTACTTTTTCGCTACGAAGGGATCCATCTTGTTCCACTGATTGTGCCACATTTCCTGGCCAAGATCGCATACATAAATATAATCGTTCACGAGGCCGTGATTTTTACGATATATGCGGCAAGTCGATGACACTTTCCATTGTCTAGAGCGTAAAGGTGTGAAGAGAAGAAGCGCAGGAAGTTGGAAGTGAGACGGAGGAGAACAGAGGGCTAGAGCAAATACCGTTTGAAAGAACGTCAACAGCTGACTCACGACGGGCGAAGCGTTATGTTAACCGGACCATAATTAGATGGACATGACGTTGTAACCTCGTGTCGAAACTTTCCAGCTTGAGAATCCGTCCGGAACGTTCTTTCTACGCGGCGTCCATTTTGTTTTTATGCCAAAATGCGATTAACGTCGCGCGCATTAATCGATCGATCGATCGATTTCGTTATTCATTTGGAAATTTTTTTGAATACAATAATTTTTCGAGTAATTTCGTAAGAAAGGTGGCGAAAAATGGTGGACGTAATTAATACGGATCGAGAACGAAATTCCGCATTCCGATCGAATAACAAACGTTATTAAAAACATTTAAAACGAGCCCGCGCATGGTCGGTGATTCGAAAATCAGACATTTCGTGATAACGTTGTAACGATAATGATGGCCAAAGCAACAATAATTATTCGACTCGGTGAATTGCGATTCCGAGCGTATTAAACGCGAAATATTCTGTAATTAATTAAACGAACAAGGTACGGATTGATTAAGCAATTAATTTGGCTGGTATCATCGGGAACGGGCGCAATATCGATGCAATTAAAATCCACCAGTGAAATTGGAAACAATGTTCGTTGGATTATAGCGGATGAGAGGATGTTAATTAGCACTCGCAAAAAAGAAAAAAAAAAAAAAAAAGAGAAAAAGGAAAAACGTATCCCGCGTTTAACCACGCGACGAACAGGTGACCATGGAACGAAATATACGCCTCGTAACGATATAATTAGTTTAATCATAATTATAGGTTGTCGCGCGATGATATACGCGCCGTTTTACTATTGCACGACCGTGTGAAATTACGCGGTAGAAATGTTACCTTAAATGATGAATCAAGAGGAGCTTGTTAACGTCTTCGAAAAACGTATGCGATGCGTGACACAATACGAGTCTTTCTAACCACAAATTGTTAGGTAAATTTATTTCCAACAAATTTGCGTAACGTTAATCACATTTACCTACAAACATATATATATATATATATATATATACCTTTCGCATTTTCCCTCCTCTTTAAAAAAAAAAAAAAAAAGGAAAAGCGAGACAGGAATAAATCGCTTGGAACGAAGATCATGGACGATTTCGATTTCATCGAGGAACGTGTTATATACTTTCTACGGGGAAGAAATTCTTTTTTTTTTTTTTCGGGCCTCTATCTCGAAACGAGGACACGGCCGGTTTAGCGAGACGCGCGAAAGCAAGACGAGCGCAGCCGGGAAGATAATGCTGGATTATTTCTAGAAGCACGAATTATAGTATTCAAGCGCGTAAACAACGATCACCGCGCGAACGACGAGGATAGAGAGATCTCATTTGTGGGTCAGGAGACGCACACACGCACCGGTCGGACGGGAATCGATAAGGGAAAAAAGGAAAGGACGGGGGCCGAAAATTGCTTGCATCGTTGCGTCGTCACGGACGTCGGCATCCTTTCGCGTCGTCCGTCCCGTTCCAACCGTCGAACGGTGGACAAAGGTTAACGAGGAACGACGCAGAAAACGGCGCGATACTCGGCCCTCCTGTACTAACACGCGACGATCGATCCACGAAAATGGCGCGCATTTACCCCTCCCCCATTACCCCCTACCACTTCGTTTAATACATCCTTCCAAACGTATCACGGGTGTGTATATAACGTGACTTAGGAGTATGATTCAAAACGTCGCTTTTATGGTACGTGTGCTTTCAACGTAAACCGATATAAACCGATACGGTAATACGTAAAAAGGAAAAAAGGAAATTTACGTGAAAAAAAAAAAAAAAAAAAAGAAAAAAGGGAACGTTTATTTTTTCACGTTCGCTCGTGAAAAATTATTGTTACGGCTCCTTCCTCCTTCTTTTTATTATCGTGCGTACTTTCGGACGATGAGAAATAATACGCGAAAGTTCACGTCCTCGGCATGTGAAAGTGTTCCAGAGGATCCATTTTCCGCGCGTTCTCTCTATTGCGGAAGAAAGAGGATTGTTGAATAAAGATGAAAGAGGACGCGCCATTGGATGGAAATGGAACTCTTCCGTCGAAATTAGTCCATTAAACTATAACTTCTCCACCGCTTAGTATCCCTCCCCCCCTCCCCACGAGTCGATCGACTTTCACCGCTTCTATCTCCACCGCAACTTTCGATACACGGAACAATACCAGTTCGAGCGGCAACCTTTTCTCATACGCGGCTAAACAATGGAAACGGAAGTGGAAGAAGAGAGTCGACAGAGCGGATAATAAAAATGGAATAACGAAAATCCACGGTTTCCCCCCCTCGCCTATTTGGAGGAGAATTTTTCCTTCGGGGACTACGAGATGCGCGGAGAGAAGCTATAAAGAGAAGCAACAGGCGTCATCTGAGAGACGGCGAGCGCTACTACACGACCATACTACCATGGAAAAGATCCCATTGGGATAAGAGTATGCAAGAATTTGAATTCGCTTGCATTCCAACTTTGATTGTAATTCTATCGACGCCTCTTCGTCTATTCACGATGAAACGTTGGGGAGTCGATTAATTCCGGGCCGCAGAATTCCCGTAGAATTCGTGTGGGCGGAATTAGTTTGGCTGACCGATTAATCCTATCGGTAACTCGAGACCTTCTACATCCTATCCCACCCGTCTCGAGAGACGCGACGCGCTACAACAACGCGCGATAAATTCAATTTCATCCAATTCGAGGCTTTATACTTTGTGTACAGTTTGTTCATTAACAGGTTGACTGCCGCGTCATCCATATTCGGGTGACGCTTATTTGACTATTTATCTGGAAAGATATTCTGTAATTAAACTATTAAATTATATTTATAAAAATGATAAAAAAAATTATTTATTAAAAAAATTATTTTGAATGTAAAATTTTAAAACATTCTATAGAAAGCTGAGGTTAATAATCCGGACAATTTGGACAAAAAGTCGTTGTCTTTTTAAATTCCCCATATTCGGATGACGCTTATTTCACTACTTACGAATGATCTTCGTATTTGGAAAGATATTCTGCAGGATGTAATAAAACTATTAAATTGTTATAAAAATAATAAAAAAATTATTTTAAATGTAATATTTTAAAAGTAATATTCTATAGAAAGCTTAATAATCCGGACAATTTGGACAAAAAGTCATTGTCTTTTTAAATTCCTCATATTCCCCATATTCATTTGATGCTTATTTCACTACTTATGAACGATCTTTGTAGGTATTTGGAAAGATATTCTGCAGAGTGTGATAAAATTATTAAATTGTTATAAAAATAATAAAAAAATAATTTATTCAAAAAATTATTTTGAATATAAAATTTTAAAACATTCTATAGAAAGCTGAAGTTAATAATCCGGACAATTTGGACAAAAAAGTCGTCTTTTTAAATTCCCCATATTCCCCATATTCATTTGATGCTTATTTCATTACTTATGAACGATCTTTGTAGGTATTTGGAAAGATATTCTGCAATAAAACTATTAAATTATATTTATAAAAATAATAAAAAAATAATTTATTAAAAAAATTATTTTGAATGTAAAAAACATTCTATAGAAAGTTGAGGTTAATAATCCGGACAATTTGGACAAAAAGTTGTTTTTTTTAAATTCTTTCGTGACAGCAAAAGTTCTCATCGAGCCGCGTCATCTATACACTTATTTGAAGATATTTGAAAAGATATTCTGCGAGATAAAACTATTAAATTATAAAAATAATAAAAAAATTATTTTGAATGTAAAATTTTAAAACATTCTATAGAAAGCTGAGGTTAATAATCCGGACAATTTGGACAAAAAGTCGTCTTTTTAAATTCCCCATATTCCCCATATTCATTTGATGCTTATTTCACTACTTATGAACGATCTTTGTAAGTATTTGGAAAGATATTCTGCGAGGTGTAATAAAACTATTAAATTATTATAAAAATAATAAAAAAATTATTTTGAATGTAAAATTTTAAAACATTCTATAGAAAGCTGAGGTTAATAATCCGGACAATTTGGACAAAAAAATCGTCTTTTTTAAATTCCTTCGTGCGTTTGATCGGTCCGTTTGTCGTCTTTTATATCCGAATAACATAATTTGCATGCAATCTAATACTTATACCAGAATTATTTTTCCGAACAGCGATATTATATTGACTCCGTTGAAGGTTTTGACAAAGTTTCGTTGTATTTTCGGATAATCCTAACAATTTTGCAGCAATAATTCTCTAAATCTTCTAATTTTGGGGTACGAATCTCATAGTGATACGACGATTAGATAATTTATGAACATTTCGTGCTCTGACCATCGGACACGATTACCTGCTGTGACCCTGGTCTCTAATAGACAAGCCACACGAATAATTTATACACAATTCACAACTAAGAAATACATTTGTTACGACTAGTCGAAGGGCACTCTACAGTCATATCATCCAAATTATAATCCAAATTATCCAAATTTAAATATCCAAAATATACTATATAAATCATTACTACTATACTATTGTCGATACAATTACTATTATCAATACTTCTATTGCGAACAGTAATGGAAACAAATGATGTCTCGCATCATTCTTGCGACCACCGAACTCGCATTACTAAAATATCCCTAGAAGTGCTGGAGTACATTTGACACATGAGCGCGCATGGCAGTCAACGCGTTAACAAGCTGAACGTTAAACCGTGAAACGAAAATGCACAAATTGTTACACGCGGAATATTAATTTCCAATTGAATAAATATCTACCTGCAAAATCGGCCAACACCGATTAATTCGAAATTCGCAACTGGAATCGGTCCGTACCGATCCTAAATACACGTAATGCATCTACATAACCGGATCGTCGATTCGAATGATTATCGAGCCCCGCATAATAGGAGGTCGGTTAAATACTCTCGTATCAGAGGTTAATGACTTATGGAAATTTCTTGCGCGACAGGGTCGCATTGTGACAGCGTGTCCTTCTCGCCCTCGTCTCCTCCTCGTCGTTCTCGTGTACAATTTCGATGTAAAGAAACGTAAAAGATCGTGTACAACAGATATCATGCACGGATCGACGTTTTCTTGTTTCGGGCGTGGATCATATTTGGGATCATTCTGAGCTAGGCTGAATTCATAGATACGCGAGAAATTTCAATTTTCACCTTGTATTCGCATCCATATTTTCGATGGATCGATCCGGGAATAATCGACGACGAGTTTTGAATAATTGCCGCGTAGACGACTCGTGAGAATATGTTTTGAAAGCGACTGACTCGCGGGGCCCACACGTCGCTTTCGCGCCACGCCGCACGAAATTACGCGTGTCAAGAGTTCAAGAGACCATTCCTCGGTCTTTTCTTCTCCAGTAGGAGCTTACGTTACGTTGCAACACCGACGCACAAACACTTGGAAAACGTTCAAGATGTTGTTTACGAGGCGATAGATCCCTCTCAGTCTTATATGGCCACGTGTTCGAGACGCGTGTGTCCTTTTCGGTCGATTTTATTTAGCCACGATGCACGGGTCGATTCACTGAGATCTATGGGCGATGAACAGTGAAGGCTGGTTTCGGAGCAACCGGGGAGGTCGGTTCACGACTGGATCCTCCTTCCATTCGATTTAAATATTTTTAAATATTGCGCACAGTGTGTCGAAGATGGATAATAAAGAGTAAATTGGAAACATTACATTTAATTGCAAGAATTGTAAGATTGATTAATTATTATAAAATTGTAGTAATATGAATAATAATTACGTAATAAACAAAGCGATTATTTTTCTTATATAAAAGTAAAAATAATAAATAATGGTAAAAATAATAAACAGAGGGAAAACATATACGTATTTTCTATCAATTCCATCAATTATTGTATCAAATATAAATCATAGAAATATAAATTATATAGAATAGATTATTTAATTATTTAATATAAGAAATAGGTAACGATATCAAGGACAATTCGTTCATTTGTTTATTTTCAACCAATTGGAATGTAGATTTTCCTTTAACAGTCGAGGACCGAGAGAGAAGTTCGAAATAAAATGTGTTTACCGTTACTCGGTTTTTCCGCATTGCGATGCTCGGCCAGACTAGAGAACGTGTCGTACGTTGGTTTTACACTCCGTTTCTCGAATGAAACGGTGCAAACGTCCTTTGTTTCTGAATTTTCAGACAAATGACCTATTTTTCAAATGGAAAAAGATGAGAATTTCGCTTGGACTCTCTACTTTACAAATTTATTAAAGTAGAAGAAAATATAATATTATTTCTCATTTTTCCGAGAGAAATGAATACGCGTATATTTTTCTCATAAATTATATTATTTTGATTGTTTTATAAACAAACTTATAAACTTGGATATCATAGAGAAAACAACGCACTAAAAAAAAGAAGAAAAAGAAAAAAGGAATATTCTAAAAATTAATTATACCAAAAATCTAAAATAAGCTAAATTCAAAAAATATAATTGAATCTTAAAAGATCTTGATTCCTTCGTTCCAATCTGTATCAATTTGTCACAAAATTCCGAACAGATCTATCGATCGATTCGAAACAGTTACTCTTTTTTTCAATTCGATTCATTTTACAAAAAACTTGGAAAAGCAATATGTTCCCCCAATGATCCTAATTAATTCTGATGATTTTTACGCGCACAAACAGGCGTATCGTGTCACAATTAGAACGATTCGAATCGAATTGGTTAATCTCCCGGGATGATCGTAAGAAGAGCACCACGACGATAATTGGACGTCACTTTCATCGTCCTTGAACGTAACAATTTCGTTTTCCATCGTTGAAGTTACCTTAGATGACGGGACACAGTTGCAATCCCCACACACGAGGAAATTTCCACTTTTCCAATGGACGAACATGGAATAGCACAGTGAATGGATATTTCCACTACGCCACTTTCGTTTTCGATTAGTTTGTTACTAGTTGTTGGCCGCCTGATAACACGAATACCACGCATGCTATTGACTGGGAGCAAAGTCGTAGAATTATGAAAACGCTATTCATTCACTCGTAGAAAAATATTTAAGATAAGTAGATGATTATTATCCAAGTTATAGAAAAATATTTGATAAATCGATAATTATTATCCGAGTTATCTGCTAAACAAATATTATTTTTATACAAAATAAAATTCACGATTCACAACGAGTCTTATTAAATTTAATATTGCTACGATAAAAATAGGAAGTAGAAAATTCACGAAGGATTGAATCAAGTATTATATTTAGAAAAATATTTTTCTAACAGTCTTAATATTGATTTTCATTCATAGAATGAATCGACAGAGCATAATAAAAATCGAAGAAATTGCATCATGGTCACGATAACGTTATCGGAACAAGGTATTCGTTTCTTGTTTTTTTTTTTATCACGATCATGGCGTCAAATTTTTTTAAATCGATTTGCGTTACGTAAACGCCATTGCACTATTAAAAACCCGCCTTTAGCGTTCGTTCGATGTTTTTACACGAAACACATCGATCGTTTTTTATCGATAGATCTCGTTTTGCATTGGCCGACCAAATAGCGCCCCCACCAAGCGCGCCAAACTGCGGCACTAACGAGATCATCATAACAGTGACACAGACACACGGAGCCCTTGAAACTAAATGTCGCGTCGTCGTTTTCGTTCCACGATCTCAACGATGTTTTCTCGCGATCGTTATCGAGTTCCGGTACACTCTCCGATTAGTTCGTTTGTATTTCTTTTTTACCGGTCGCGACACGTCGTCGTTATTTTTAGACCAAAGAGTGATTACCGGAGGCTGAGATAATGGGGCCGATCGAACGTAACGACGCAAGTCCACATTTGTATTTACAATCGAAAATACACGAAAAATATTTTGGCATTCGTTACAGGGAAATTTTCTGAACAGTCGAGTCACTTCTTTATCTTCAAATTACGTAATCGATATTCTACAATGCAGTGTTGTTTACGAATGGCCGAAATTTTTCGCGCTTTTTTCCCTTTTCCACTACAGCCCTCTGTACTCGCGTGACAAACGTAACGTGGTCGGCCATATTTACTCGGCATCCGAACGAAATTCTGGCAGCTAGGCAAGGATGCTCGATAGAACCATCTACGATAAGAATTTTGTTTACGAGGTAACACACTCCCTATTAACGGATTATAATTCCTAAGATAATCGTAGTTACAAAAATATCGTTGCGTAACGATATTTTCTCGTCGTGTTACGATCCGCTTAAATCGCGTTTAGCTTTGATGCACGGTCACGTGACATTCGATTTTTCATCGTGTACACGACACAACTACTATAAATAACTTAACACGATTACGACGTGAATTGACATTTTTTTTATTTCTATAATCGACCAAATTAAATGACCAGTAAAAATTTATCGTGTGACATTAAATTTAACGTTCGATATCTTTTTTTTCAAATTTAACGATCTTCGTTATCGATATGCACACTCGTTTATAATAATTGCATTGCATAATTGATTAATTAATTGAATCTTGTTTACCAATATTCGTTTGTTGTAAAAATCATGGCCTCGATTGTTCGATTAATTGTTTGTAGCATGTTTACGAGATGTACGAAACACTGTTCGTACGTCAAATTCAACACAAACGATCATTTCGTTCCTCGAATTGCACGAGCACGTTCTTGTTTGCGTTCAATTGCTTCCGACTTATCGAATGTCACGGCGAAGAACACACAATGAATTTTTTATGCATATGCGGTAGAGAATATGCGCAAACTTTTTTCGCGTATGCAAAAAATATGTCGGCATAGAATAGAAAAGACAAACATTGATACACATGATAAACGCGTGCGCGGAGCAAGTGTTGCAAAATTAGACTTGAATATTTTCTTATGCATGCACGCGTCAAATATATTCTGTACTCGTTAAAACAATAGAAATTCGAATAAAGAAGGAAGGTAATGAAACGAATAAAATAATTGCAGAATTGCAGAATTGCAGAAAACAGAATCAAATTTTAGAATTTAAAAGAATGATAATAATCGTACGTATAAATTTTATACGTACTTGTAAATATTCCTATAAAATTTCGATCGATTAATCCAGTTTTCTATTTTTCGAATTTATTTTCGTCGTATTAAAAAAAAACAATTCCTATGAAAAAAACTTTTTATATCATGAAAAATATATTTGTATAATATCTCTAAATATTAATATTTATATAGATTAAAACTAAATTAAAAGTATCTATAAACAGTTTGATTGTTTATTCGAAATAACAATAAATGAATAATTATCTTTGAAGCAAATTAATTATTCTAACCTAAATATTTAATCGCGAAGCTATCATCGAAGCACCTTCAGTCGGAAAAATCAACGTCTAGACGTCAGGAAATATAATAACATTCTCTTCGACACACTTTGACCGACACGCAATTCGAACGAGTATGGGACATGATTGCTTGTTGCGCGCAATTATCGTTCAAATCGCAGGTTGAGGAACGTGCTCGAACTTTTCACGCGCCAATACTTACATGTCTTATAAATATTACGTACATTCCTGGCCACGAAATGGATCCGTGTCGATCGTCCTCGATGTTGACGATGATGATGACACGTCGATAACACAATCACTACCGGAGCACCACTGCCGTATGTCCCGCATTACTCGGCATGCCGATAGTCCGAAATCACTGCGTAAATAACAAAAATAGACATAAAGTAAACTATGAAGGGAAATAATTTTTACACGTACACACGCGTAAAGATATATGTATATAAATACACGTAGAAAAAAAGCTGGAACGATGTATAGTGTATCGCGACCGATTACAAAACACGCGACCACACGCTAATTCTCTTTTTCTACGTCGTTTCTTAGCCGGAACTTTTTCAAGGTTTCGGTATGAGATTTCACAAGAGACAAGTATTTACTCTATAGACCACGAAATACCGTCCTTTTCCTTCCGACACTTCGCTTCACCGATTACCGTTTAGGATAAAACAGCGTGAGTACGTGTACGTGTACACGTGCGCGCGCGCGCACTCCTTCGACAGACGCGATGATTCGTAGTTGCTTCTAATGCGTAGTTAGCGTCGCGAACCCGGTAAAATAAAGTAAAACGTAAAGAGGAAGGAAAGACAAAGAACCACTCCTCGAAGGTTAAAGCGATGAGACGCCATCATCGTAGCAGCCTCTGCGCGGTCCACGCGCCGCTTGTTTACTTTATCCCACCTTCGAACAGGTTGTTGATACGCACCTCGCGATAGTATCACGTTTATGAACGAAGAGAGATCATAATTGACGGTATCGATCTACCATAACTGTGGTATATTATTTTTTTTTTATCGATTTGAAAAATCGTTTTTCGTACGATTAATTTAAATCGTAGAAGTGTGAATTCACGACAACTAAGAACAAAACTTCACGAATCGGACAAGTATATCAGATACCATACAAGGCGACCATGTTATCGTCACTGGCGCACCTCGGATTGCTTTTTTGAACCCGACACCGTAAACTACGCGGTATTCACGCGCGACGCGTTCGACAACGCGCGTATATGCTACACGCGACACAACAAACGCGACTCAACACGTTCGATCGTGCGAGAACACGTAATTCACTTGCAGTGTTAGGAAAACTCGTAGCACAGTAGGGGAATGGTGGAAGGGAGGGGATAGAGAAAGGGTGGTCACGAGTGCGAAATTCCATGTTCCGAAATTCTTGAATTATTACTGAATTTTCCGTACGGTGCAATATATATATACGCGATCGTTGGTTAAACTCGAGAAACAAAGAAAAACACAACGAAAACGAGAGACACGTGCCACGAACAAAAGACAAGAAAACGTATATATGGAGTTTTTAGAAAAGAGCGAAACAAATGGAGAAACCAGTCAGAAACATTAATTGCGACGCACGCTGTGAGACCATTTTCTTCCCCGTCGCCATTATCGAATGATAAGAAAAAGAAGGGATGCTTTCGTCAGGGTGGAAGGGGGGTTAGAGAAAGAAGGGAGGACGAAGCGTACGGTTAGGTTAGAGACAAAGAAAGAGATATAGTTTGGTGAGAGTGAGTGAGTGAGTGAGTGAGTGAGTGAGTGAGAGAAAGAGAGAGAGAGAGAGAGAGAGAGAACCGGCTGCTGCTGCCCGCGTCCCGTATTGCGTAGTAAGCGCTTGAATGGATTACGTCACGCGCCAAAGGCAAGCGCAAGAGGGTAAAAGCGTCGCGTCAGACACACAACACGGACGAAGCTCCATACTGTATAGAGCATTTGTTTGTTGCATCGGTTGTTACGCGTGTCCAGCGTGCGCATTTTGCATGGAGGACTTCGGCCCCGACCTCGGTCGTTTGTTTTCCGGTCACCGACAGGGCCCCCGAGTTGCGAGAGAAACGAAGCACGCACCTACCGCCACCGTATGAAACTCTACACGCTCGTATGCGCAGCATCGTTTACCGTTCGCGCATATTCGTGTGACAGGATGCCGTTTTCCAGCGTTTCTCGTGCACCTTCGCCGCGTTCCCGAGGAACGATCGATCGTCAAGATACGATACGAGGGATTCTCCCGCGACGAGTCCTCCCATTTAGCGGACCATAGAACGTTCATCGCTACGGGTGGAACTCCCGCGTCGCTCCCCACGTGTTTTCGCGATCGAACAACAGTCAAGTCAGTCCTCTCTTCGTGTCTTTATTTTATCTTTTCCCCCGCTATTTCTATCTTGCTCTATCGTTTTCCGTTTCCCTTCTTTTCTTTCTCACTATCTCTCTTTCTGTCTCTGCTATACAACGTCGGTTCAAGTGTCCTCTTTTGTTTCTCGTTTCTCGTTTCCCACAGACTCTTCTCTCCCTTCCTCGACCATTCGCTTATTTTTCGTCTCGCGAACGAGTTTGCCAAGTCACGCCGAAAACTGGCATCGTGTTCCACGTGGGTAAACGTGTCCTTTCAAAACACCACGATTCTCACCACTGTCGCGCACGTACACATTGCATTCCACCGCGCATAGCGCGTATTTACCTTTCGGCTGTGCTCGCGTGCTCCACAATTCAAACTCTGACCGCCTCTCGTATCGCCTTCGCGTACACAAACCGACACAAGAATGATGGCGAAAGAACACTTGATACGAGGCAGCCCTCAAAAACGCAATAACAGAACACACACCAACATTCTGACGAACGAGTCAGCTGGTACTGATCCGATCGTGAACGAGTGCCGACTTCGCCACGGGTCATGGACGTAGAAGCGTCGTGGAAATACGAGTATCCTCCTCGTGTCTTGTCGGGAATCCGATTTGTGCGCCACCATTCGTACGAAGCCCTTAACTAACATCAGTACCGTATTCTACGATGCGATAGCCCTTCCTTCCATCGCTTGTCTTCAGCCATTATCGTTCGACGTTTAATCGTTTACTCACGAATATATATTTGGACAATAAAATGACCGAAGCTGCAAATAGTCGAACAAAATTACATCTATTTTCCAAATTATTGTCCCGAATGTGAATATTTATCGTTCAAACGATCGGAATGGTAACTGGAGTTTAATTTCGATGGTGGGCAATGCTGATAGGTTAACTTTCGATAAGTCCCCTTAAGTGCGTACATCATGGATGAAGCATCATCCTTTATTGTACGTAGAGGGGAAAATGAAAATGTGTATTGTCAGTGTCATGTTGATCGTGCGAGTATTAGTAACTTGTTTTTAACATTTTTTGTTGTGGTGTTGGATCATTGTTTTGAACGACAGTATCGTGTATTATTTTTTATATTTGTCTCGATGAAGGTCGTATAAAAAAAACTCGTTAGAAGTGATTAATGCGTTCGCGATGACTGATCCTTTTTATTCAAATTTAATCGTGGTTCGTTCTATGTAAAAGAAAAAAAAGTATAAAACGCGTCACGTAAAATTTTATCTCTAATGTTTCCAAATAAACGAACATATTGAAATAGAATTCTCAAAATTTAAACGCTATATTTATTATGAAGTGATAAATTTTTATTTCTATTATTATCTTTTTTTTTTAATTGATTTTAAAAATATTTTATATTTTTACTACTTTGTTTTTTTTTTTAAATTTATTTACAGATGATAATAACAAATATCGTCTATCGTAAAACTTTAAAATTTGTTTCAAATTTGTTTGGTAACAGTAATCAACAGTAGTTAATATAGAGATCTGTACGACGATTTGTACGACGATATTCCTTCATTTTTAACATGACAGAAATGTGATCAAATATTCAGATTTTTTTTTACAGTACATTTCGATTACGATTGTAGGCTTTTATATGATCACAACGGTATTGAATGCTATTAAATATAAAGACATCGCAAGAATTTTATCGCTATGAAATTGACACTATTCAGTCTAATTAATTTTCTTCTTAACAACTTGTTTGGATATAGTCCTCCAGCATAATTTCTTTAATCCGTACATCAATAGCGTTAATGTTATCACGTAAAATATTACCACATCGATGGAATAATAGTGAATAACGCTCATATACCTGAAACAGTATATTCCTTATTAATTATTGCATGAGCTTTTTTTTAGAGAAATCTCTACCTAAAAAACTACCTCGTAGAACTTTTTAAATGTTCTCCTTTATACTTGGCAACATGTTCCACCCACCAAGTGGCCAATTTTCTAGGATTAATCGGTAAATCTCGTAGCAACGTGCTCCTCTTTTTCGCCGCTATTCGATACGAATTGTTGTGAATTGCAGCCACTTTGAGAATCCCATCGCGAAGACTCCCGATGGATATTCCGGCCAAATCCATCACCAAAGCGTAACCCAATTTTTCTGCAACGAAAGAAATTGTATCTTAAACGTATGTTAGCAACTTTCAACTTTCAATTATCTCGATTTTGAAAAATTCTCTCTTCTTTAAATTTATTATAATATTATTTGCCAATTTTAAATCCGACTAACCAGCTTGTGCCGCGTTTCCATCGTGATCACAGAAAACGGGCAAAACGAGGGTGGGAGCAGCGTGATAAGCGGCCTCGTGCAGAGATAGAAGTCCACCGTGAGAGACAAACGCTCGAAGCTTCGAATGGCCTAATAGCTCTTGCTGCGGCCACCATGCCGCCGTTCTGACGTTCGATGGCAGATCTTTGATCTTCATACCTTCCCATTTCCATATAACGTTGCACGGAAGCGTGGCAAAGGCTGCCACGAAGATTTGACGAAGCGCCTCGGGCATGCCCGAAGCGCGAACCGACGAACCCATGGAAACGAAGATGAAACCTGCGCCAACGTTTCGCCATTATACTTTGGAATTAGACGAAAATGAGCTATTCAGTATCGCGGATCGATCGTGGGAAAAAGACAAAGTAATAGTAATCTTTTTTTTTTAAATTTCGTTCGTTGAAATATTTACTACCGTGTACTTGGCATCGTTGAGAAATAATTTATATTATTATTTTATATTATTATTATTATATTTTTATATAATATATATAATTTTTTTATATATTACTATTATATTATTATTATTCTATATTATTATATACACGCGAAAAACTTACGAGAAATTTGCGCATTTATTCGAATGACCATTTATTTGAATTTCTGGCCATGGTGAAAATTGAAACGTCAAATTGGCGCGTCGAGCTCGAGAAGTAATTCGAGGAACGAGCAATAATTTGCCAGCTAACCAATGCCAATTGATTTACGAAACAACTACTCACCGCGTTGCAAAAAAGTTTCCAAATCCGGACTAAGCTGAGTCGCGGGTTTACAATGGAGGCACGCGACATTCACCACGTTCGCCAAGTAAGGGACCGAGTCGGCCACGCTGTAATGACTATTCTGCAATGTCAGGGGGATCTCCGTGGTCAGATCTCGCACGTCGGGTAATTGATTCCCTGTTGTGAAACGAGTTTTCTCTTTTTTATTTTTCTTTTCCAGAAAGAAAAAAGAAGAAAAGGAGGAGAAAAAGTCGTCGTGATGAATGAATGAAATGATGTAAAATCGAGAAGTAAAAGCATCGATACTACCTAGATACTTTCTCAAAACCGGTTGAAGGTATCCGGTGATCATGAACCAGTGCATTATCCTCAAACTGACGAGGCAGGCGGCGTTCAGGATCCTTTGAACGAAGCTCATGTCTTGCGTCAGGGATTTGCCGAAGTAAGGCGTGACGGACCATGGAGATGGGTTCCCTTGCCGACTTATCGACCCACTGTACAAAGCCACCTGCGCCCGGACATCGCAACGCCATTTAATTTTAACGCGTCAGACGTACGATACTCTTTTTTTCTTTAAATTTTATACAGAAATATAAAATCGTTATGTAGAAAATTAATTCGATATCTAAGGAAAAGAGGACAAGGAAATCGGACAAGGAAATTGTTTACCGTGTTTAGCATGATGGTGGGCACGCCCTCGCCGTGGAGAACTCCAAGAAGGCACTCGGGGAAGGCTCCGTCCACCACGGCAACGTCCCATCGTTTACGAGAATCGGCTTTGCCCCTTCTCAGCCAGGCTACCGATATTTCGTCCCGAAGAAGCGCCTCGCAAGACTCCCAGGCGTATCGCATCGCGTCCCACGGGGAGATGGGCATTTCATCCCGGAACCTCGCACCGACCAAATCCCATTCGGACGTGTAATTCCCGACATAAGCCTGCCGATAAAAGCGAACGTCAACCTTCTTCTTCTTACAACTCGATCCTACATTCCTCCTTCCTTTATATAATTTTTATATAATTATATGCACGCGTCGAATAATTCTCGAACGAGAATTGGATCGAGAATTAATATCGATAATAATAATATCGATAATACGGTATAATAATTACGATATATAATTATATACACGCGTTGGATTCGAATAATTCGAATCGACCGAGGAATTGAATCGAGAATTACTTCTTCCTTTTTTTATTTAACATTTTAAAATTGTCGCGCATTTACGATCCCATTGTCCTTCTTTTATATAATTTTTATATGATATAATATACGATATATAATTGTATACACGCGTTGGATTCGAATAATTCTCGAATCGACCGAGGAATTGGATCGAGAATTACTTCTTCATTTCTTTATTTAACATTTTAANGATCGAGAATCAATATCGATAATAATAATATCGATAATACGGTATAATAATTATGATATATAATTATATACACGCGTTGGATTCGAATAATTCTCGAATCGACCGAGGAATTGGATCGAGAATTACTTTCTTTATTGAACATTTTAAAATTGTCACGCATTTACGATCCCATTGTCCTTCTTTTATATAATTTTTATATGATATAATATACGATATATAATTGTATACACGCGTTGGATTCGAATAATTCTCGAATCGACCGAGGAATTGGATCGAGAATTACTTCTTCCTTTCTTTATTGAACATTTTAAAATTGTCGCACACTTTGTACACACAAGTATTGCCGGTAATTAGAAATGTTCTCCGTTCATGGTCCGCTAAATTCCCCAGGCTTCTCGATTCTCCCTCGTTCCCGCGATTTATAATTCAAACTGTTTGCACGCGATACAAACACGAAGCAATCCCTTTTGTACAATCTCCTTCCGTACTCCAACTACGCGCTCACTCGAGTAAACTTGCTGCAATCAGCTTACACTTGCGATTGAAAACAGAGCTTGAAAGCTTATCTAGAAACTATTTCCCATAAATATATATATAAGAGAATATAATTAAAGCAGTTGGGCAAAGAAAAACGGTCGTTATTCGAATATTACCCGAATTTAGTGTCGTTAGTTTCGAATGTAAAATTTTTCTCGTGTGCGCTATATATATATATATTTACAGTGTAAAAAATTGGCTCGTTACCTCGAAAATGGGAGGGACAAACTCCTGCAGCCCATTATTCGCAGCTGGTCCCGGAAATGCGCTTAAAAGGGTCACGTTGTGTCCACGTGTTTTCAAACTGATACCCAACGCGACGAAAGGTATGGTGTGAGACTTGGTCCCACCCATGGTGGCCATTAGAACGTTGTAGGCGTTCGTCGTTCCATCGCAAAATATCGAGACGGCCAACAGGAAGAGAATAACCACCGCTATCGGATTCCTCATCTTTACGAACATTCTTCGATTTTTCTCTTCGGATATGTATATATATATATATATATGTGTGTGTATTTGTTCTTTTCTTACGTCGCGTCGTCTTCGCGCTCAAACTGTGCGGCGATCAATCGATAACGCGATCGTTCGAACCATCTTCTCGAAACGGTATCATCGTTTAAGTATACAACATGCTTCGTGCCTTCTTCTTCTTCCTTCTTCTGTCTCCCACCGCGTCTCTCTACGCGTACTTATTTATTATCCTCTTTTACGGTTAAGATATTTATATTATTCCTCGATTATTTTCGCTTCTCGGCTAAGTGTAAATCGAGCGTGGCGCGAATTACTCTATCCTTTTCCTTTCTCTTCCTCTTTCTCTTTTTTTCTCTTTTCAGGCGAGGACACACGGGTTTACACACGGTTGGACCGTCGTAGCGGGAGGATCGAAAAAAACAGGCTGATCCATTATCATTGTAATGATGGGTTGACAAGAGGGAGGGGAGGGGAGGGGAACAAAAGAGAGAAAAAAAGCGGCCATGGAACGGACGATTGTCTGGAGGAGGGGGGAGGAGGCGGGCAGAGGCGAAGAGGAGAAGAGGCGGTTTTTCTTCTTGACAAGGTGGAGGTCCATGGAACACCTCGAGACGACTATCCCCTCGTCATTTGTACACGAAGTACGCGGACCATGACCGATCAGCTTCGTTTCCGTGATTCTTTATCTCGCTTTCAACCTCTGAAACCACACCGTGGTGCGACTGATGGTGCGTAATGATTTATTTATTTATTCTTCATCGCGCTATTTCAAAGAAAGGCAGCGGACAGAACGTATACTAATTGGAGACGTGTTTGCGTCCGAATGAAACGTGTTTCCATGCTCGTATGACGTATATTTAATTTTCTCGCTCGTATCGACCCTCGTGTTTACACGCGCGTGGCGGATAAAGAAGGGAGGGGGGAATTCTCAAATTCTCCGTTTCCGATGAACGAGATATCCCGTGAAAGGGAAAATATCTCGAGATATTATTTTTTTTTCTTTTCCTCTTTAACTCGAGGTTTCGATCGACGAAACTTGCATAACCGATAAAATTTCGACAGATTCAAGGGATTCGTTCTCGTCGAGAGATTGTTTCGCTAACGACGCAGGGATCTCCTCGATCCCAATCCTCTCTTATATATTTCTTATCCCTTTTAAGTTCCTCGACCACCGTCTTTCCTCCGCTCGAAAAATGGATCACCCGATTTCGTCGGGGCGTACCACTCGCCTCGATAGGATAAAAGGGGGATGCCGAGTGGTTTCGCGGACAATGAACGATCCTCTCGATGATCCGCGTTAAAATTTTCGAGAAAGCGGGAAGAAGGAGTGTGTAGCTCTCTTCGAGTAACATCGAAGTAATTTTGAACGAGGGGGAGGGGAGGAATAGTTGGGAAGAAAAAATCGAGAGGCTACGGTTATTTAGGATTTCGAAGATGTTTAAAGAAAGATAATTAGAGATTTCTTTGGAATTGGAAAGAGAGATAGGAATAGCTAATTATGGAAAGTAGGTCTCGTTCCTAATCGTGCACGAAATTCACGCGTTTGGAGAGATCGAATTAATCGATGCGATTAAGAACGAATGAATCGAGGTGAAAAAAAGAAAAATTACCTCTTAAAATTCTATTTTCTATTTCGCTTATTCGTCCTATTCGAAGACTCTCGAAAAAATAAATCTCGATCTTTTTGATTCTTAATTTTCCAGCGAATAGAAACATTAGCGCGACCATATAGCGTGACGAACATATGAAAAGAATAAGGCGAACACGACGATGACGTTGTTCTACGTTTGTTTTGTTTCGAGGTGTACAGTGGTTTCTCGAAAAGTCGTTTTCGGCGAATCGTTCGAAACGAACGGTTTAAACGAGCGGTCGGTCGTTTGGAGGGCGATCAGCGGCAACACTTTTTCTTACCTCGCGCCACTCGTCCGCGACTTTCTTCCTTTTACGCGTATCAGCTTTCCTCCTTTCTCGCGCACTCGTTCCTCATCGATCCTCTTACCATTTCCACGAACCAAGTCTATTTCTTCCAACGACAACAACAACAACAACAACAACGCTCTCCGCCGATTCTTTCACCAAGGTCGATACTTTTCCATCGATTAACAACAATCGTCCTTCTCATCCTCCCCTATCCCTAATATCTTTCCTTCTTCTCCTTCTTCTTCTTCTCCTTCTCCTTCTTATTCTTCTCCTTCTTCTTCTTCTTCTTCTTCTTCTTCTTCTTCCTCCTTCTTCTTCCCCGCTACGAATAAATCGGAGGATGATTTATTTACATTGCGCCGCGAGTCGAATCGAGGATATCTCGCTTGAAAACGATTCGATAAACGTACGCCGTACGTTTGAACGGTAAAAGTACAAACTTTTGGAAGTTCTTTGAAGAGAACTCGGGGCGGGGTCGAGCGGATGAGCGCGAGAAAGAAGAAAAACGAGAAACGAAAAAAAGGAGAGAAAGAGAAAAAGAAAAGGATAAAGAAAAATCGAAGGCGAAAAATTCGATTTTCCGCGAAACTTTGCGAGGCACTGGGACGCGTTGCGACGCACGAAGCTTGGATATGGCCGAGCGTGAAAGTTTGACTGGCCAGCGGCAGCTTTAATGATCAGCTGTGCTCGAGAGAGAGAGAGTTTTGCCTCCCACCAGAGGACTGGGCTTCTTGGCGTTCGACGATGATCCCGTCGATGTGACAGCCAGGATGCAAGCAACGATCGAGATCGATTCGATCTCGCCATTCGTTTTATATCTCGTTTGCGTTCAACGACGAGGATTCTTTTTTTTTTTTCTGCTTTCCATTTCGAAACTCGTCTTCTTCGATTCGAGATTTGGTTTCTTACAGAAATCGTTCAGGATTATCCTTACTTACATGGCACATGTAACATGTAAAATGGAAACGAGAAGCAGAGAGGTGGTTGGTATAATACGTGATCATAATAAACGTTGACGGTTAACGATAAAACAACAATTTGCTGAACGTCCAACAGATCTCTTAATTGTATCGTCCACGAATCATTATCTTATGTCGTTAACTCGATCCATCCATCATTTTTAACGATAATGGTTTGTTATTCTTGCTTCTTTTTTCTTCTTTCGCGCGCACACGATTCTATTTCTTATTTTCGGCGCAAAAGCGATTATTTTTATTTTTATTACTTTAACGTATTTTCTTTATGCCTTTTTACACATCGCGCGTTTTAAAGTGGCAACTTTGAAAAGAAAGTTGAGGAAAACGTTCAACAAACATTTGAACATTTTAATGCTTTCTATTTTAGTTTAATTATAATAACGGTTTAATTTGTTGAACAAGCGCGAGCAAGATTTCGATCGATCGATCGATGGTTAATTAATGCACGAGGGCGAGAAAAAGATCGGTTTTTAATCGGTCTTTCGATACTTTTCGAACTTGCCGTTACAAAAGGCAAACCGTTCAAGGCCTAAATGAGAAAGCACGATGATTAATTTCACGGCCGGTCGTTTTAAGACCACCAATTTTTTTCCGAGGATGAATGAACGGTACTCCAGACGATACATAGTGAAAGTTGAAAATTCGTTAAATAAATCTCTGAAACACGGATTGTGTAACAAAGTAACGATGTTTTTTCTTTTTCTTCTTTTTCTTTTTTCTTTGGAACGATTGGAACGAATTAAAATCCGCATTCATTTAAATAGAATTAAATAACGGGTCTGGAAGCAAGAAATACACGATGATACTCCACCTTGTGATAGATACGACGATAAAACCACTCTCGTCTAAGTTTTCGATCTAAATAATTTCAGATTTCTAAAAAAAAAAAAAAAAGAAAGAAAGAAAGAATCGGGTTTATAAATCGCGCGCGAGATAAATAAAATTAAAAATCGGATAAGATTTTACAAGCGTAAAATAAAAGTCATCGATAAAAGTCAAAGATTCGATGCAATAATGAGTTTAATTTATAATCTTGCTTATTTATGGGGAGAAGAATTTTTTCTTTTTTTTTTTTTTTTTTATTAAGGCAATAAAACTTACACACCGAAATTTTCAACTTACTCGATCGAACCTCAATACAGTCTCGTGATCGAGTTTCTCTTTCGCGTTTATTTTTTTTTCTCTCTTTCTCTCTCTCTCTCTCTCTCTCTCTCTCTCTCTCTCTCTCTCTCTCTCTCTCTCTCTCCGATATCAAGTTTATCAATGGATGATTTATCGAGATTTTTCTTTTTCTTTTACCGCTGACAAGCGCTTAAAATAAAATTGGAAACGCTTATCCATTAAACTTTTACTCACACTTGTAAATTCACACCGTCCTTATTCGATGATCGTGCGTCCTCCTCGTTCTTTAAAATATTTCAAACAGAAGGAAGCAAGACGTACAAGACGTTGAATAATCATCCCGTTGAACGAACAACCTTCAATTACGAAAATTCGATCCAATCTAATCTGATCTTTCCGTTTTCCGTTCGATGACCGACTTTCTGTATCGAAAACAAGATTGTGGGAAAATATTTCTTTTTATTTTTTTATCTATTTCTCGAGATTCGAAACAAATCGAGCGACTGAATATTTTTTTTTTTTTTCATAGCGATACAAAAGAATTCAAAAAAGCGAAGCAACGTTCACGAAAATTTTATAATTTTTATAAATTTTCTTTACGAAACCTATCGTATAAGTGAGCGTAAATTGACATTTATTTCAAAAATTTTACCCAATAATCGGTTCAATCGCGTGTTAAATATTCGTATTTTCGAATTTCCAAACTAAATCGTTCGGAAACTTAACGATCCGAATAAAGAGAGAGAAAGAAGAGAGAGCGACAGAGAAAATAAAACGCGAGAGAACGCACATCGTTGCGAATCAACGACGAAATGAAGAATTAGGGCAAATTTCACTAGTTCGAGTACCGTTACTCGATGGAGAACGATTCGCCGTTGGAACAGTTGGTTGCACTTTGCCCATCCCATATCGAAACCGTCGCCTATTACACGTATCGTGCATATCGATTTCTTTCTCGATCGCGGCGCGTGTCTCAATCGAAAGGAAAGAAAGAAAGAAAGAAAGGAAGGAAGGAAGAAAGAAAGAAAGGAAGAAAAAGATTCTCTTCTCGATCCAATGCGAACACGCACGCCACGCAACGTCTTCCATTAAACGTCTTCACAAACAAGTATCCGAGACGAGAAAATTCTTTACAAGTCACGCACAAATCATCTTTCATTTTTATCTTTCATTCTTCCCCTCGTTCTCGCCGTTCTCCGTCCCATTCACGAGGATAAAGCTCGTTCCACTCCTTTAACGGCCCGCCTCTTTTTCGCAGAAGAGACGCTTTCCTTCTAAAAGAAGAGGAGGGGGAGAAAAAACGAAAATTCACCGACAGATCTGGAAGAAATCCTCGATATATATATATATATATATATACACGTTGCATTTTTGCAACAAAGTATAAAATCTTTTTCTCTTCCGTAAGTGCGGATAAAACAGAATCAAAATTTTTATATTCGTATTATTTTTATATTCGAGATCGTTTCACGTTCGAACGATCGAACGTTGCGATTACGATCTTTCGAAAATAGAGAAGGGAGATGTTTTTCCTTCCTTTCACGAGATGGGATAAAATCGGGGATGTCGAAACGAATCGCGTTTACAACGGTTTCTAACTATCTTTTCCATGGTCCACTTGACAAAACGTATCTCCTTTCACACTCGATCGAATAGGCAAATCACTTACATCTGCCTCGAGATTATTTTTATATTTTACGAAACTTTGCGCGAAACGAAATCGTCCAAACGATCGATATTTATAATCGTTCGAATGTTTTCTTTTTTTAAACCGAATGTTTTCTCTTTTAAACGTCTCTCCGTTTGTTATTTTTCTTTTCTTTTCTTCGAGCCGAGAAGCTCGTGGAAGAATGAAATTCGCATTTTGAATGATTCGCTTTTGAAAAAAGATTTCGAAAAATATCGTTGAAAATTGGCGGAAAGACGAGATGAATGAAGTAACATTAATCCAACGTTTGCATCGTAAACACTGCTTGATTTCATCCGTATTCGAATCTCGTTTCAATTTTTACGCCATGCCAATCCTTCTTTCAGCTTGCAATGTATACATCGTGGAACAACACTTTCCCGAGTTTTTATTATTTCTCTTCGGCATTCGTTTTCTACGAGACGCAGATTTCTTGTTAAAACGATATTTACTGTCTCGTAATTTAATCGATCGAGACTTTAATCGACCGAGGTGAAAAATTTTTTAAAAGAAATTGTAAATAAAAGATTTGTATACTTCCATATACGATGAAAATATTGAGATAATATCAAAAAAATCATTAAGGTTTAACAAAATGTTCTAGATAATGGATTTTATGAATTTTAACTTTTACTATTTTGTTATTGGAGCAAAAAAAAAAAAAAAAAAAAAAATACACGTGTAACACTTTCTCACTCTCGTTAGAAATAGTAATTGCCAGGCTGCGGATGTTTATGCGAAAAATTACATTTTTTATGAAATGGAAATGAAATTTAAACGCAGATTTGTCGGAGAATATCACGAGCATGTACGCAACAGACTTAAAAAAAAAAAAAAATTGATCAAAGTGAAAAAATAAATCATATTCTTTTTAATCTTAATGATAATAGTGCATGTGTATTCCATAGAACCTAGAAAGCATTAAAGTCTATTTGGAAAGTTAATTTTTTTATCCATAAAATATTTTTAAAAGTTAATTAATTTTAAGATTAAAATGGTACGAAGAAACCATTTTCTACCGTTAATCTCGTTTATATATTACCCGAGATAAAAAAGAGGCAAGAAAATTTCTACTACTAGATATCGTTCGTAAAGCTGTTTGAAAACAAATAGCTTCCTTTGACCGCGATCGCTCCACTTCTTTCCTCTTCTTCCTCCCGACAGAGAGAGAAGAGAGTATAAACACGCCATACACCACACATCGCCGAGCATTTCTTTAACCGTCCATTTCGTACGAGGAATCACGCGCCAACAAATGTGGAAAAAAAAGATCCAATCTTTTATTTCGTCTCAACTCATCTCTGCCTCAACCTGAATTTTCACCCGATCGTTNATCGCCGAGCATTTCTTTAACCGTTCATTTCGTATGAGGAATCACGCGCCAACAAATGTGGAAAAAAAAGATCCAATCTTTTATTTCGTCTCAACTCATCTCTGCCTCAACCTGAATTTTCACCCGATCGTTCTTACGTAACTTTCGATTTTTCCCGAGGAAAAAAATCTCAACTTCCGTTTCGTTCGTCTCATTCGTTTCCTTTTTTTCCCGCTCGTTTCGCTCGGCGCTCGCGTGCCGATTCAATTAACAAGCAGGATAACCATCTCCTCTCGCGATAATGATCGAGCAAGACGCGTCGATGTGTTATAATAACGAGTTTGCTCCACAACTCGTGCCGATCCTTTTCCTTCTCCGACGATCGTTCCGACGATCTTTTTAAAATAAAATTTCTTCCACGGGATAATCAACGATACTCGAATATTCGAGAACAAGAGATTCGGCTCCCTCTCTTCGAAGAAGGTAACGTTTCCTTTATAGCTTGACTTTGAATGTTGGAAAGACCTCTGTCTATAATATTTTGAATATACGCAACCTTCGACCAATCGTGTCACGGAAGAGTAATTCACGAGTGGAGTAGGAATTTTTTTTCGATTTTTCCTATCGATTTCACTTTCCCCGTCGTGGCATAATCGCGCGTGTTACGAATCGCAATATGAATCCTCCCTCCCTCCCCCTAAGTCCAAGTCCATAACGTATGCCGTTTGATGACGTTTCCCCCGCCCACCCCACTCTCCTCGAGAGAGAAAGAGAGAGAATGAGAGACGGGGAGAAGGAGGGGGAGAAAAAATAACAGTGTGTAACTTATTACTATTCTATGGGCGTGAAATCTCTCTGTTCCATTAGGGGTGGTGAAAATTTGATTGGTTATCGACTATTTTTGCCGGGTAACGTGTTGTTGTCTGTTTTACGATCGATTCTTAACCGACCCGGTAATTGCTTCATTGCTTTATACGTTCTTCTTCCCACACACGCGGCTTCATTTACCATTAGCCACAAAGCCTTATGGACTTTAAAACGGTGGATTGTGTGTGATGTAAATGGAGTTTAATTAAAATTCTTGTTGTACTCTTTCGTTGCTGCGATCACTTGCGTTCTGTTTAACGATTAACACTTTCTATGTGGCCTCCTTTTGCTTATCTCTCTTTCTCTTTCTCTTTCTCTCTCTTTCTCTCTCTGCGCAATTTCGCTGCGCCATCCGTGAAATTTTACCCAGATTCCACGCCGCTCTTCCATTCGGTAATACATTGTATTAACGAAATCGCTTTTCATCGTTGCGTTTTATCTTTCGTCAAATTTCCCTCTTCCCTTTTCTTTTTTTTCTTCGAATCGATCACATAGATAAATAGTTCATATTCGAACGCAGCAATTCCGTTCGTTCGAAAGAAAATATTCCAGGCTCGTTTCTCTTACGTTCGTCACACTAACCCACGCACCCGTGAAAAAAAGGAACACGAGATCATCGATTAACACGGCGTAACGTAATTTCTCGCTCGCATGGAAAGATCGTTTACCTTTCACCCAAATTTTCCAACCTTCCTTTCTTCGTCTTTAAAAAAAAAAAAAATCTCTTTTCATTTTCAAAACGTGCAGATTCGAAGGAAAAAAAAAAAAATGAAGAGAATTCTCCTCTCGAGTTCGTGTGATCGGATAATAAAAGAAAAAAATCCAAAGCTGACGAGGCGAGGTTAAGGTTAAGAAGAAAAGAAAGAAGCGAGTTTATTATTGAGATTAAATTATCTTTTGATATATCGATGCACGGTCTGTTGGAACAACGCTTATATCCAACGATTTCACGATTCGTTGAGCGTTCAGCTTGAAGCTTGGCCCGCTCGATGGATAGCGGTCCTCATTTCCTTTGCTCCTGCCTGTTCATCGCGGTCAACGCTGTGTGCTGGCTGTCGGGGACCGCGGTTCTCGAGCTTCGCGCGTCGAAGATCTTCTTCAGAAAGTGGGAAAATTGGTTGTTCAAACCGGCGTAAATTATAGGATTGTAGCAGATGGAGGATTTGGCCAGCAGGGCTGGGAGCACGGCCACGGTCGCCGATGGTTTCGCCTAGAAATTTGAATAAAAAAAAATTAACTGTTTTTTTTCTTCCTCCTCTTTTTCTTCTCTATCTCTCTCTCTCTCTCTCTCTCTCTCTCTCTCTCTTTTCTCGAGGCGATGCCGTTTAATGCATCCGGTCATGGCGTTGAGCGTGTTAATGACACCTGTTGGTAACGGAAAATAATAATACTTTCACTTTGTGAGCGTATACTCTTATTCAAAAATGGTGGAAAAAGAGATCGAAGGATTAATTTGTTTAAAAAAAAATTTTCTCTTTCTCTAATTTTCGAAAAATTTTCCTCGTTCTCGAACGAGATGGAATACTCGACGCGAGAACGAGTATTCCATCACTTCAACAGGGATTCACTAGTCGTCGTTGCCGCGACTCTCGTTTGCGGCGCCACGCTCGTTTCCCTCTCCGCTTCTCTTTTCTCCGATCTTCTCCGAGTCTCTTACAAAACTGTTTCGTATTTCGCGAAACTTAATCGTCCATTCGTTCGAAAGAGAGGAAATTTTTTTTCGAGCCAAATCGTGTAAATTAATTGTTATTAATTCCCGTAGCTCGAGTTTTCGAAACGCGATTGGAAAAAAAAAAAAGAAAAAAAGGAAGAAAACACTAAGAAGACACTATCACGGATTCGGGATTAACGAAAAGAGAGGAGAACCGGACGAAAGTTAAGTTTGAGCGATAACAGGAAGCTATATATCTCTACGCGAAATATTCTGTTTGCCTTTGTTAAACTTGTTGCGGCATTGTCCGCGAGTATACAGTATTTACATATACGATATTTGTATTTTTTTTCTCGATTGTTTGAATGTTTATAGAACGTAAATCTTGGTAAATACTCACGTTGAAATATTGCGCAGCGATCGCGAGGGCAGCGTAAGGTGACCAAGCGAGTAAGAAAGCCGTTATCATTAACGCAACCATTTTCGTAATCTTCGTCTCGCGCCTTCCACTTGCACCTGAATCATAAAACCGACTAATTTCGCGCCTCTGGGATAACGACCAGGCGTCCTCTTCTTTCCTCTCTTGTAAACGCCAAGGAATAAAGCAAGGATTTTTTCGCGTTTGATTTTTCCGTGTGTAAAAAAAACTTTAAAGCGATAACAAGAAAATTAAGAGAATTAAAAGGAAAGAAAAGAAGGAAAAAAAAATGGGCAATCGAGACAAACGTGATTCCCTATACGAGTAAAGTTAACCGTTTGATTTGTCGATTTTGTCGAAAAAAGAAAAAGCGAAAATTTTACACGATAAAATTTCTTCCATTTCGTGATTTTTATTTAGATTCTTAACGATAAAAAATAGAAAGGGAAGGGAATTTCGCTTTCCGAAAAAGTCACTTTCTTGGTAAATTTGAAAGAAGCTATCAAAAAAAAAAAAAAAGAAAAAAGTGAATTAGAAAATGATAGAGCAAAGCAGATTCGAATAAATGAAATTACTCACGGCTAAATTGACATTTGACGGAAAGAAAGACGCTAACTTTCTGTTCAACACTTGCGTCCGATCATTTGTAACTTTCATTTTTTTATCGTTTCGAAGGGAAAAGAAATACAATCGTTCTGGAAAAAGCTCCGGAAGTAATCTTTGCTTTTTTCTCGAGAAGAGAATTCGAATTTTTTTTTTTAAAATTGAAAGGAGAGGGTTTCGCAACTACAAGATATCGAAGAAATGACCGGTACCGATCATCTGCGAGAAGATTCTCCATTGTTGGAAGAGGATTGAAAAAAAAAAACTCTAACCTGCCCTCTTGCGCACTTTCTTCAAGGTCAGTATGATTGCCACGTAACTGGAAACGATCGTCAAAACTGGGACGATCAGGCCGAAGACGAACAGGAATCCTATATAGGTCTCGCTCTTGGTTACGGGATCGTGGAGCTCCCAGGACACGCTGCAAGACACGTTCCCCGCCTCCGGCCCGTAACTTCCCCAGCCGAACAATGGCGGCAAAGAGAGGCATAGCGCGTAAATCCAGACAAAGGATGCCAGTATGACCGCGTGTCTATCGAAAACAGACAGTTTCCACGATTCTAAAACGAAGTGTAAAGCGTGTTAAGTGTGTTTATTTGCAATTTATTTATATTTATTCTTATCCTTTATTGTTCGGCAAACCACTCTTCGTTTCAACCCGTCGTTTCAACGTAGTCCCTCGGTGTGAAAAATTCACCGTGGAGGTCGTCTCCAAGATTTATTTCGTCCATTCATCATCATCGTAACGCGGCCATTTAAAAACCGACTCTTTTATCATTAATATCGAGAATATTACACTTGAATAATTCAACCATCTTGATCTTTTCAATATCTTTTTCTTTCTTTTTTTTTTTTTTTTTTTTTTTTTTCTTTTTGCGTTTCTAAAATAAGTAATCGAAGCAACCTATTATTCGACGAAAGAAAAAGGAAAAAGCAAAAAAATAAACTTCAATCTCGGTTCGCTTTCATCTTATTATTAATCCCAAAGTTACGAGATTTCGCTTTAGAGAGGATACCGATCTTCTACCCGTCCCTCTACCCTTCCTTCTTTCTTTCATACACGCGTCTCTCCCCTTCGAATTATCTCTTAATCCGGCGAGGAAAGAGCGTCAAGATTCTTAAAAAATTATGAGAACTATCTTTGTTAGATCGTGGTTGATTGAAAGAGTTGTCAGCGATACTCGTAGAGGTCTAAAGTTTTCTTCGAAAAGATCATGATTCATCGTTTGTCAACAATTTTCGCGAAACGCTATTAGGAGACAGACGTGTTTGACACGTGGAGCAACGAAGATCCATCGGGATTGGATGTAAGGGATAGAATAGATTGATCGAGATTTCCTTCGTGCCTTATTTTTCATCGAACGAGTAAAACGATCTATTCTTCGTCTGAAGAAGATGTTTCACGTGTAAATGAATTCCCTTATCTTTTTAATTTATGATTATATTAAAAATTTCCAATTCTGATTTATCGAATCGAACAAATGTATTTTTCTACATTCATTTTCGAGGATTTTTTCGACGAAAAAAAAATTTTTTAATTTTGTTAATTGATTTAATATTTCTCGCGAATAATTTAATTTTCATTGGAAAATATTATTTGTGCGAACGCGAGTGAACTACGTTTTAATTGTGCAATGAGTTTCATTGTTTTCGAAATACTTTAATAATTTTCACATTTTCGGGATCAACAATTATACGTTTTATCGCACGTAATGGAACAAGAGGGAAATAACTAGTTTGGAATCGATTTCGTAATTCTTTTCGAAATATCGCGACGAAGTGGGAAATTTCGGTCCATTTTGTTCCACGGTTCGGTGAACAAAGTCAATATCTTTTTCGACGAAACGATCGTTTCTTCTTCGTAATATCTCGGATTTATGAAACAAAGGAAAAGAAAATCGAACGTTCCTTACCTTATGGATAAAGCTTGCATCGGTCTAGCCACTAGCAGCCAACGCTCGACAGCCATCACTGTTAAATTCCCGATACTGGCGAATCCCAGAGTGGACATAAACCAGGCATACCTTAAAAAAGAAAAAGAAAGAAGGAAAGATGAACAAACGAAGAGGAATTCGAAATTTTCTAAAAAAAAAAGAAAAATATCGTAATTGAGAAAATTCGTCGTAATTTTTAGAAGCATCATTTAGCGCAAAATGATGATAAATTTTAAAAAATTGTATCTTTCTTCTATTTTTCCTATTTTGCTTTTTATTGAAAATTTTTTGTCAAGAAATGGAAATCGAGAGAAGATGATATGAAAAAACGTCAATCTCGATGACGAATGACTTTGTACTTGTTCGCTTTTTAATTTGACATTTGACATTTAATCAATAAAAACTTATACAATAAAAATTTTCAATGATAAAATTTTTCGGATCACAATTTCTTTTAACGCATCCTTCCTAGATCAATCGTTTATCATCGATCGTTGACTCATTTTTCATTTCAGACAATATCCATTTTTCCTTCCTTCCTATTTATTTGGCTCCGTCCGATTTCTTCGAAAAGTTTTTCTGCTCAACAGTTTAAACGGCTACAAATCGGCGAGATCCCGCTTTGCGGTAAGAAAGGCGCGCAACAATACACTTTCTCTTAATTTTCCCGCTTCGACAAGAGATGTTTTATGGGTTGGAAGAGACAACACCGGATTTTTACGAAAGCGGCGGTAAGCGGCGTGTAAATGTTCCAGGCTCATCCAGATGATGCTTCCCTCCATTCTTCCACGAATTCTAACCAATTACAATTCGTATATAAACATCTTCTCTTTCTAAATCCGTTCTGAGTTAATTTTTCGCAAGATCCGAAAAATTTAAAAATATTTCCCTTTTTCTTTATAAAAAAAAAACGATAATTCGAGTAATTTTTTTAACTGTTTTAGATTTATTTATTCTTATGCACGCACGCAATATTTGAAATATCGAAAGAGGTAGATGAAATGCGAGGCAAGAAAGAAAGTGGATCAATCGTCGGAATGAAGGAAGATAAAAGATTGAAAGAAGGGCGAAAGACGAACGAAAGAAAGGGGCGCAAGGAGGAGAGACACTTGTCAATAAAAGGAGGCAAGAAAAATGAGACGAAAAAGTAAAGAAATAGAGATCGAAAGCGTCGTTCGAGGCTTGGATCAAGGAACCCAAGATGGAAACACGTTTCTTCCATTCTACGATTATCATGTGCTCATATTTTTAATTTTGCTGCGTTTGATTGAAGATTTTTGTCAAGAAATGGAAATCGAGAGAAGATGATATGAAAAAAAAACGTCAATCTCGATGATGAATGAGTTGTGCTTTTTAATTTGACATTTGACATTTGATCGATACAACAACAATTTTCAATGATAAAATTCTTCAAAGAGTAATAAAAGTAATAATTTTCCGAATTTTTTATTCTTATATTCGATGCGTTTAATCGACAATTATTATACATTCCTCAGGTTTTGATAACCTGATTGGCGTTGATTTGTTTAATAAATGTTTAATTAAGTGATGATGATCACGAGATGTAATTTGTAAATTTACACCAATTGAATTCTTCATTGGGGTTTGGTGGAAGTGGAAACGTAATAAACGAAAAATGGCTCGTTTGCAGCCTAGTCGGAATTTGATTTGGAAGAATATTGTTCTCCAAATGGGAGGGATTATAAAACGAGTTTACTCTTAAAGGGGATATAACGATATAATAAAACGATCGTTTTGTGAATGAAAGTGATGATAATAAGAATGAAGAGAGTTTATAATTGAATTAATTACTCGTAATTGGATTGTGAGAGTTTAAGAAGATTAAGAGGAGATTTTGAAAATGGATAAAAAAAAAAAGAAAAAAAAAAACTCGCATTACTCGAGTTCGAGGAAATAATCTATAAGAAATATTTAATTAATAAGAGGAGAATTAAACAATTATTAATAATTATTAATAATTTATTAATAAAAGGAGAAGAAATGATCGGGTCGATCGTGAAATTCTCTTCAAAGAGTGAATGAAATTACGATCTTGTTATGGTAAAAATAATAAGATAAAAAATTTTATAGTAGAGTAAGTAAAGAGTTTGCTTCGTGAATTAATTATTACTCTTGCAGGAGATATGGACTGAAAAAAAAAAAAAAAAAAAAAAAAAAAGAGAAGTGTTCCATTTTCAGAAAAATCTTTCTCTTTCCACGAGAAACTTTCGATGGAACATCCGTTGCTTTACGAGCTCGTTATTAAAAAAAAAAAAAAAAAAAAAAGAAACAATTCGTTATGTGTGTACATATACACGTGACAAAGAATCCAATTTTCACTTTTGTCAACGATTGATCTCGGCCGTTGAGAGCCGAGGTTATGATGCACGCGACATTCCATGGGTTTCCAGTGAAAAAAATTTCATTGTTGTGCAAAATAGTGAGGAACCCAATAAATAAAACGATATCGTTGCAACGTTGAATTTTCTTTATCATTTTTTGTCTTTCGATCGTTACATTCTCTAGGCATTCAATTTTAAAAAAGATTTTTTTCCTCGAAAGAATTTTTCACATTTTCATCGATTCATCTTCTTTTTTTTTTTTTAAACTTTCGATAAAGTAAATCGATATTTATTTCGCTTAGCCATTTAATTTTTGAACAAAAATTACTCGAATTATCGTTCGATTCAAAGCTCAAAGGATTATATTCATCCAAGAGTCAAAAAGTTGCCGTTTGTTGAGAAAAAGATTATACTCGATATTGCTTCAATATGGAAAGAAAAAGATTATCATAATCGTTTAACGAACAATGAGTTATACCAGAGACACATTTTGTAGCCCCAGTACCATCCACCAGTGGCGGCAGAGACCATCGCGACAGGATTTCCAAATATGGACACCAGAAAATCGCCAAACTGAAATGAAAATTATTATATTATTATTCGATATTAAATTTTCTTCTTCTTCTTCTTCTTCTTTGAAAAAAAAGAAAGAAATTATCCGATCATTCT
Organism: Apis laboriosa; assembly: GCF_014066325.1. NCBI lineage: Eukaryota > Metazoa > Arthropoda > Insecta > Hymenoptera > Apidae > Apis > Apis laboriosa. The sequence continues at coordinate 796,205 of NW_025222452.1, forward strand.
CTTATCTTATATCTTTAACGAGACATTCTAAATTAATTTTACAAAATTAATTAAAATTTAATACGAAATGAAGACTTAACATTTTTGCATTGATTTTTTTAAAGAAAATATGTACATATTCGAATTTAGATTATGACATTTAGATTATGCTAGTTGTTTAAATGTGTTTTTACAAAGTTCTTCCTTAGCCTTAGGAAATTTTAATCCATCTCTTTCTTGAATCAATATACACAGGAAGAGAAAGGAAAATATATATTTAATTATAGTTTGCTTTTACGATCCACTTGTGAAATTTTAATTTTGACAAACCGAAAACGCAGAAGGAAGAGCGCTATATATAATCGATACAGAGGAATGCGAATCCTTGTAGAAATCTTGTTTTCTTCTACGTCTTCTGTAATTTTTGTGGAAATATTAAATATTCATGTTTTTTTTTTTTCCCCAGATTGTTTCGTGGAATTCAATTTGTCGAGAAAGGTAAACACACACGAAACTCAAAGATGAATTCTGATTTTGGAGCTGTGTTGATTTCTTGATTTTTGAAAAGTGTATAATTAGTAAAGAAGATTAAACAGAATCAAATGGGATTCGACTACACAAAGGATGCAGTGAATTCCTTTTAAAAGAATATTTTTAGAAACGATTTTAAATATTCCTCCTGTATTTGAGACTCTTTCGCTTTTCGTAGCTTGTATGATAAATAATTAACTCTCTTTGCAAGCGTAAATGCTTTCAGGCCATCACGTAACGAGTTTCGAACGTCTAAATAGACTTACTCAAATCCAGACGAAATATATTATCACGAATTTAATTTGGCTTGATTTAGGAACAGCAACACTCCTGAAATTTATACATTTTATAATCAAATCGAGGATGGATAAAGATTCGAAAAATAAAACAAGTTGCGCGAAATTTCTTTTAATTTGAGAAAAATTAAAAATTAAAAATTAAAGTTTAAAAGTTCAATCCGAAGAAAGAAATTTTTAATTTTTAATTTTTTTTTTTTTTTTTGTTAAATTTTCAAACTTCTCCTCGAGAAAGACAATTCCTCCTTTTCTTTATACTTTTCTCAATAAACACCTACGTTCTCAAGCACATGCATCCGCGACAAATCCTTAATATTCATTTTCAATCTCGCTCCTCGATTAAAGAAACGCAAGATTCAAATTGAATCGATAACGATTTTATTAGCGATATTCACTCGTTCGATCGATGCTTTAAAAAAACGTATTGGATTATTTTCTAATTCTAATTTTTTTTTTTTTTTTTTTTGTTCAACACGAACAGATATCTAATTTATTTTAATCGAGATAAAATAATAAATTTGAAAATGATTTTCGTAAATGAAGATGTTTCGTATTGAAGAGTAGAAAAATGATGAGGGACAAAAATATTTAATTAAACATTGAATAACGTAGAAATGAGAATTAAAATTTCAACTTGTAATCGTTCGACAGAAATTTAATCATCGACGTTCATTAACAAATTTATCGCATTTAAAAGAAAAGAAGAAATATCATCGGGAGAAAAATATCGATTTTCAAATTATTTCCGCAAATATTTCAATAATACTCGCCGTAGACAGAATTTTAATGAGTAAAAAATTTTTTCGTAAATCGCTCAATTGAAATTCAAATTCAAATTAAATTTTCACTCATCGATCTTTTTTATCGAATTAATAGTAATGGAATTTTGTATCCCTAAAAAATTAATTGATTTTTAAACTTTTAGAAGAAACGATCAAAAAATTGTACATGTTGTTTTACAAAGGAAAAAGACGCGATAACGCGAAGCAATGAATTTTTACACGGTACGTAAAATGGAAGCAACACGTCTTCCATTCTATTCTAACCGCAACACTGCGCATCCCTTTCGATCCTTATCTACAAACTATTCGCATACACGAACCTCAACATTTCCTATACGCGTTGTGCACGAGCAGAATATTCCATCTTCGATTTATTTCTTAAATAAACTTAAACGCGTTTAAGTTAAGTTGAATAAGTTCGCACGACGAAACGATCACTTGAAGAATAATATTTAATTAATATTTAAAAAATATTACAAAAAAAGAAAGGAAAAATTTTTTAACGAAAATTTCGCAGAAAACTCAAGCGAGGAATTATTATTATTATTAAGAGTATTATTACCGTCATCATCACTTACGACTAGATTAAACAGAATCACGTTCACAGGGGTCCAGAGTATCTGCGCGTCCTTGACGATCACGATCGCCACCAAGAGATTCGCAGTGAACCCGAAGAATCCTATAAATCCCAACGCGATCGCGGCACCAATGTACATCACCGGACTTACTTGATCCTCGTAAATAACATGCTCCATTGTGCTCCGGTTCAAAGACATTCCTTCTCTCGTTCCTTCTCTTTCCCTCCCTTCTTATCCCTTCGCCCTTCCTTGCCACCTCGCGAGGCAAGTATATCGAGGCAAATCGAAAACTCGACGGGTAAAAGAGAAGAGAGGGAATCGGGTGAAACGCCACGTGTTTTCCCCGATTGACACCGAGCGTGCACACACACACACACACACACACACACGTAACTCGAAGGAATTTTCGTATTTTATTTTTCTTTTTATTTATATTATTTATCTTCTCGTGGGCGGAGGAGCGAAAATCGGCTCGCGTGTGCCAATCAAAAACAAATGTATGGCCAAGTTTCAAAGTCTACCTACCCTTATATAAAGCCCGGATGAAACTACCCTCTTTCCTCCGACCGCACTGGTAGCCGCCTCCTCCTCTGCCTAGTCGCAGCTGCCGGCGTATAAAACCAAGCGTTACAGAGAGAAACAGCATGCGCGAGAGACCATGCCACTGTATCGTAGAACGCCAAGGGCGTAGTAGATTGTGATTCCATTGTCGAGAAATCAACGAACCAACACGTGGTAATATATTTTTTTTCTTCGTCTCCTTTTTTTCTTTTTTAATTTCGACGACGATCAATTTGCTCCCTATATTCCTTTTTCGATTATTCTCTTGCCACTTGGCTCAAGGATATTCCCTTTTGAGGATAGTGATAATGGAGTGTAAATCTGATCACGCCAAGCGACGTTGGCTTCTACGCAAAAGCGGTGAAAGAATGGACGATACGTTGCCACGTTATCTGTTATAATTTTACTACCGATTCTTCGAGTTTTGTTTGGATAAGTGTTTTGAAATTGAAAATTATTCTATAAAGAAAAAAAAAAAAAAAAAAAAAAAATGAAAAAAATTATGATTTGATTTATGTAGTTTTCGTTTTTCGCGTTTCAATTTTTAAAGAAATCGTTTGTCAGCCAGCTGAAAAGTTTATAAATCCGATTAATCTCGGTAAAGGGGATTATATTCATTATTCGTGGATTATTGTGAATACTTGGAAACTTACGTTAAATAAATCGATATGATAGAGATGTATCGCATCGATACAATCCAAGTGTAGGTTTTTCTTTTAGCAGATTAAAAAGTTACGTCATAATTGGAAAAAAGATCACGATATCTTTTTGTAATCACGAGACAAAATTACGAAACGAGAAAAACAAAAAGATTGTGGTGAAAAAAAAAGAAAGAACGTAATTTGGCAATTTTATAAAGAACAGACAATATTTTTTTTATTTAATCGAGTCGTGACAATTATTTTGCTTATATAGCAATTTGTATATATTTAAATTATAACTTACAATATAAAAAGTATGTTTAGTTTACTATTCGAATCAATTTACATGTCTTCTGTATCACTGTCTGAATCTTCTGCCATTGCTTGCTTCGCTTTTGCCTCGGCTTCAGTTTTTATATTCGCTGGTATACGTTCGTGTTTTCCATTGGTATGCTTACCAACCCAACTCATTTCAAGTTCAAACTGCTTGTCTTTCAATTCGTCGTGAACTAAATAAATTATACGCGCAGCTTCTTTTACCAATTCATTACAAGTCATTTCGGATAACTTTAATTTTTCTATTTCCGTTTTTGCGGACTGTTTCGCTTTGCCTATGAAACAATATTTTTAAGTAATAGATTATATTAAAAAAATGGAGAAAGATTAATTATTTAAACGTATAAATTAAATTACTCACCAACAGCGCAACCATAATATCCGTATGAAACACCAGAAGGATCTATCATATACATAGCTGGACCGTCGTGTTCATAAGCACCAAGAATTACGGAACAACCATAAGGCCTAACTGCCGAATACAATGTATAAGCGTGCATATACATGGAAACTCTTTCGTTTAAATACTTTAAAGGGATACCAATCCCATATTGGGATTTATAGCTAGATGCTTCGGATCTAGCGATTTCTACAATTTGTCTAGCATCGGAAATCAAACCAGATACTGCCATACCAACGTGTTGGTCTATATTAAATATTCTTTTATTTGTTCCAGCTTCATACAGCTTCGAAGTAACTATTTTTTCTACTGCAAATACAATGCCATCCTTTCCTCTTAATCCTATAACTGTTCTATAAATACAAAAAGTATATAAATATGATTGTCAAAGAAATGAATAGAACGACGATAACAAAATGAAGTAAAAGAATTTAGAGATTTTTTGTATAACGATATTCTTAAAGATTGAATAGATAAATTAGTAAAGTAAATATCAAGAAATAATAAAAAAATAAAATAAACACTCACCCTCCATTTTCGACAGCTTTTTGTGCATATTCTACTTGAAATACACGTCCGTCCGGTGAAAATTGAGAAGCAGACAAGTCATACTGAAAATCATAAAGAGGTTAACTTTTATTGTTGTCGTTAATTAATGATATTTTCGAAATTTTATTCGAAATTATATTTTAAATATTTACCCCTGTGCCTATAGAGCTCATTTTTCACTCGGTCGTAATTACAAGTACTTCAATACTTTTAAATACAAAAATTGTTTATACACTTTACGGCGTGAATAGGCGAAAATCAAAACTTGATCGTCAGCTTCGTGTGTTTGGTTAGGTATCAAACTATCGAACCGACATCTGACGGCGATTGCGAAAACTTTCAGTAGTTTTCAAACGTTCATAGTGATGACACATGATTTCTTTGAAAAATGAATTAAAAGGGAAAAAACAGATAAAATAATTGTTTATTTATTAAAATTTTAAATATACGTGTCGTTTAAGATAAGATTTTTTTCCTCGTTATCTTTCATCAATGTGTTTTTTTGGAAAAGTATATTTTATTTACCGAAGAACATCAAAACGTCATTAAAGAATATAGAAATGGCGCATAAATAAAAAATTCGAAATTAGAAGAAAAGAACAGGTAATGAAATTTATAATAAAATATTAAATTATAAAAATCCTTTATGCACTTTATTCTTCTTTCAAATAATATTAAAATATTAATATTCAAATAATACTACAGGTTCTTTCGAAATATTAAAAATTATTTATATCCCTATACTTTCACTTTCTATTTTCTTTCAAGAAATTTTTAATATTCTCCTTTTTGCAAGTATATTCAGGCGGACAGCCATCTGTAACACCATGTTCGATGGCTTTTCGAATTTCTGCCAATGTTTTCTCGTACGTTCCTTCAATTAACAAACCGCTAAAAATATATTCGATTATTAAAAATTAAATCACTTTGTGTTTAAAAATATTCACCGATTATCAGTTGAAGAAAGAAAATTTAATTTAAAGAACATTACTTTAAACTACGTACTGTGGCAACAATTTCATTGTTTCGATGATTATTTCTGCAGCTCTTAAATATTCCTTCGCAACGTGAGGTTCTTCACAAGCTGCTCTATATAGACAAGTATCTCCCATTAAATATCCCAATGCCAGTGTAACCTCACCTTCGGATACTACGTTTTCTGAAAGTAAGTTGTTAATTTCAATACTTGAAAATTGATTCAATCCCTATATAATAATTTATCACAAAAGACCTTCTTCCAATTCACGCCCTTTGTAACCATGATTTCCTAAATATCCTGCACCAAAAACGACCGCTTTCAATACCAAAAGCAATAACAAATTTGATAAATTTAGATTCAACACCTGAAACAATCATGTTTTAATTAAATTAAATATCTTTATACTTTTATTTATCTTATAATTTCTGTCCAATTTATCCAATTTACTTTCTTATATATTCTTTCAATCAATTTCTTTCTATCATCTTACCTGGCTGCTCGTCGAAGATCTTTGCACAAGTTCCTTCGCTATTTCCATCAACATAGAGCCACCGTGTTTCTTGTTACTCGTCTCTTTAAGAAATTGATACTCACGATTGCCATCCATATTTCTGGCAAAAACTCCATAACTCACCAATCCAAATACGATCAAAATTCTCGCATTCAACATTCTTCTTTCAATATTTTTTCAATACTTTTTTGCTACAAGCAAAACTGAACTATCAATTCAACTCGTTAAAGAATTTAAAAAAAAAAAAATTCTACGCGATATTTCAAACCAAATTGTCCACCCTATGAATATATTATGCAAAAAAGTTTTCTTTTTTTTTTTGCAATTTTTTATGGAGAGAAGGATAGCGCGCATACCACGACACAATGTATCAAAATGGCATCGAGCTCGATGGGGACGGTAATTTTTATAAGGCGACATTTTGTCTTGCCATCAAACCGTAAACTCTTATCTTGTTGTGCATCGAGCAAACAGAGAGTGGCACTCGTGTCACTCTCTTTTCTCCCATTGTGATTCTTTTCCACGGAGAATCGTTTAATAACGTTTATTAACTAAACGTTAAAGCAGACTTTCTTTCATAAAGATCGACGGAAATAAATGGTGAAAGCTTTGCGACTTTTACTTTATCGAGACATCTTTGCGGATATTTATTTAAAAATAAAAAAAAAATATATATATATATATATCCTTCTTGATGTTGGGTAAGAAATTTCAACGAATGGAATCGAATGTTGCGACGAATAATATTTGTAACGAAAATAGATGGATAAAATAGATAAAAGTAGGTTTTTAATTGACGATACGTAAACTGTTCGATATCAAATATGCATCGATCATGGTCTACGGTTCGTCCATAAGCAATCGAAAATGAGAGTCACGTTCAAATATTCACTCAAAGTTTGTCGAGAAGAAGAATAAAAAAGAAAGAAAGAAAGAAAGAAAATTATATTTTCGAGTTTTCTCGAATGAGAAGATTAATTTTTCGAGGAAATCCGTTAATGTATTATTAGTTTGGATTGCCTGTTTATTATTTAAAATATTAATAACATCGTCGAATCAACGAATAATTAAAAAAAAAAAATGTATTATTTATAATATTCTCCATTCAACGTTTTATTTTATCTTTTACCGCGTATAGAACGGAAAGATAACGCATCGAGGTTTTCAAGACCTGGAAATAAATACAGAAAACAGAGATAATTATCGCGAAGATTTTTTTTTTCTCAAAATTAAATTAAATTATAATGAATATAAGTGCTATAAGAGAACGATGCAAATGTACGTTGTACACGTGTTTCGTTCGCACACTCACCTCGGAGAACAGTTGCAGAGTGAAGGAACAAAATCTGCCTGCTGTTATAGTTAACGGTGACTTGGCACGGCACATGACAATTATAAGCATTCTTGTGATCTTTGGGGGTAGAGTGTACCATTCGGTATTATACGCGGCGTTAGCTATTTCCATGCTCTGGAATCGCAAATTTCCCATGAATATTCAAACTGTATATGTTTTCGATGTTGAATAAATTTTTGTAAATTATTACAACAAGTAAAAAACGGGGAAATGTCGATTTTTAATTAATTTTTCCCTTTAGAAACGATGTACCTCGACTGAAAGTCTCTCGCCCACGTAACAATACAAGTATAATTGCAACATCACGTAAAATACATAGACAAGCAGGAACATTAATTGGAAATACAAGTATTCTTGCGCTTCTCCACTGCCAAATGACTATAAGTGGAATTTAAAAAAAAAAAAAAAAAAAAAAAAAAGAAACATGTTATTTTACGATATCCAGTCACTTTCATCTTTTTTTTCTTCTCGTATCAACGTAACAAATTATATATTTCTCTTCGTACCATAATAGCCTGGAAACATTGAAAGCACAATTGCACGGTACAACCCAGTACCTGAATCAGAAGCATCACGTTGAAACAATTTTCTATCGTTTCCGCGAACCTTGACGAAAATAACATTTATTCTCCTTATATATAGCTCAGATTCAGCAATAACCTTATTTTTCTCTCGTAAATATAATTTACTAAACAATTTGAAAAAAAAAAAGAAAAGAAATTTTCTCAAAACTTTTTTCAATAACTAACCTGTTAACATACTCGTGCCTCTGAACGATTTCTTTCAATCTCGTTTCCAAATCTTTTTTATCATAGGTCGGTAATCGGCTGAGCTCATTTTTTATACCCGACAGTTGTCCGCACACGTGCAAAATCAACATGGCCACGAAAGTATCAACGGCTGTATACGAAGTGGCCGCGTAAAGGGCGGCCACGAATTGGCCGAGTATCGTCAACTCGTAATTCGGGCTTACTGTGATATCGTAAGGGAAATATGCACGGAAGAGCAATTTGTTTTCGTTGTATTTCATGGAAATGTATCGTAAAAATACGTAAAAGGCGACTACGGTGTGACACATCATTGTACTTCTTATTATAGTGTTTCTAGTGATGTTCGCGATCCTCGCCATTGTCTCTTGTTCAGTTTTGCTTGTAACTTTGATCCAATCGTTGGTCATACAATTTAGAAGAGACTTCAACGCTTGAAAGGGAATATAAAATAAAAAGTGGTGGATAGAGTGCGTCTTGTAAGTTATATATATATATAATAATTTTGCAAGAATATTAACTCGTGAAATATAATGTGAATATAATACTTACGTTTACCATTGATCCAAAAAGCGATAGTCTTTAGAAGGGAAAGCGTGATGGTAATATTACCCATTGACAGATTCTCGATCACGAGATTAAAATCGTTCGAAATTAACGAGAGATTGATGGTTTGTGGGGCGCAAATGAAACAAAATATCATTAGGAACGGTATCAGAACGAGGTAATTCGACGCTTGGTTCCATTTCCTCTCTTCTGGCCAAATACCGATGAACTTCATCGTGTAATAGTTCCATCCATACAAATACTTTAAATCTAATTGTAAAATATTTGACAAATAAAATTTTGAATTCAACTTTTGAATAGATTATAAAATACGTGGTAAAATGAAAAAAAATTTTTTCGTATGACAGAAAATTACAATTTTTCTTTTTCTTTTTTTTCTCAATATTTAGCTATTCAATTAATATGAAAAGTTACCTTTTTGAATATTCATTGAAGTTTTTTCCCGTAAGTGAATCATATTCTGCTCTCATATTCAAAAGGTACTCTGTCGTCGTGTTTCTTAGCGCATATCCCCTTCTCGCGTTCAGAAAATGCATCGGGACATCAATTATTCATGAATATCTAGTTTCCAACTGCACGCTTAAATCGAATTTATCGTTATAACACGTTTGATCGTTGCAAATATTCGTAATTATTCATAACCTTGTACGAAGGAATAATAAAAAAAAAAAAGAAGAAATAAGAGCATTGCTCGTATTTTTTTTCAACTTTCTTAGTCCATATCGTTTTTCTCTTATCTTTCGAACGAACTTTCATTCGATAGAAATGATCGAACGTAAAATATTTCGATAAAATTACTTTTCAAGTTAGTGATATTAATTTTTTTTTTTTTAAAAATAGAAAGAAAGGAAAAAAGACGATGTAAAAGATGAATACAATAATATCAATTTTTTTTTTTTTTAAGCTTTAAGTGATTCGAAATAAGAAAAGTAGGTAACCTTTCACCTATTCATATTAATAAAACGTATACATATACTCTGTATTATATAATTTTAAATGTTACACTTTTTTCTCTTTTTTTTTCTTTTTTGCAGTAAAGATCTAAAACGACAGATCGAAGACGATGAATCGATCAAACGAAGAAGGGATCCTTTAAAGACATTGTTATTTCTTACAAAATGTGAGTAACATTTCTTTTTTTTTTCTTTTTTTTTTAATCAGGATATACGAATCATATTATTTCAATACATATCAAAACGTTTATTCGTATAATCAGAGTGCTGCGTTTTTTAATTATAGAGATAAAATCATTTTTCGATCATCCCTTCGTGTCATTTCTCTTCGACCGGCCTATCTTTCATGGCCAATAACACGGAAAGATATCCAGCTGATGTTTTCAATACCTGACGGAATTGAACGTGTGATTGAACGTATTTGAAAATTTCAAAGATACGAGGAATCTGTTTCTGACTCACAGCGTTGAAAAGTTCAAGGGAGAACGGGCTGAATTTTCCAGCTGTTATTTGAAACGACACGTTTGCACGGCGTATCACGATCACTAATAAAACGGCGTGCCTCGATGGTAAATCGTACCAATTGCAATCGTACGTCGATCGGCCAATACCCGTGCTCTGAAAAAAACCAGTATCCCATTTTTTTTGAAGAAGAAAATACTAATTGGACAATTACTCATTTTATCATCGACTCAACTTGTCCTAGAAGAGTTTCTCCCACGTAGCAATAGATGAAAAGATGAAGCATGGTGTAGATCACGTGTATGATAAAAAATATCATTCCAACTATCGGCACATCCGCCTCCTCTCGATCTACCGACTGGAGGGGAAGCCTTAATTAATGTAGGAAAAATTCGAATCGAAAAGTTATAATATCGAGTTAATTGCGTACGGTTATCATGCGATATCCGGTCAAGCAGAACATCGCCGTGCAGATTAAGGTTTGAACGAGCAACGTGATGTTGAAACAATCCTCCACTATCACGGCAAACCTTCGAAACGAATGATTCTCTTCAAACAACTTCGATTCGGTCAAAAGCAATCTTTCGAATTGTTAATCGCCGATCTCGAATCTTATTAATCGAATCTTATTAAGATCTCGAATCTTATTATTGTTACAAGATTCAGAAATTTTCGCTGAAAATTGTGGAATCTCGATTTTTGCACGATCCTTCGTCTCATCCATTATCGTTTCGCGCAATTATCGAGCTTCCACTTGGTAACTCTTAATTTTAATAATAATAAATTTTTCAATATAATTTTGAAACTGTAAACAAAATCACAATTACGCGTCTACGAGATAATAAGTAATATTAGCAACAAGTAATATTAATAATATTAATATTATTATATTTTATTATTATTATTAATAATTTTTTTATTATTATTATTATCAATAATTTATTTATTATTATTAATAATATTAATATTAATAACAAGTAATATTAGCACCTCGACAGATGGTTGTGCCTGTTCACGATGGAACTGAGACGTTCCTCGAACGTTTTATAATCGTTCCTCCTCGTGGCGTTGACCAGGTCCTCGAGAGCTGTTCCAAGAACGGTTAATTGGCCGCACAAGTGTAACACGAGAACCGCAAGGAACGTGTCGAAGCAGGAATAGCATATCGCGGTTAGAACGGTGCCCATCAACTGTCCCAGCCAGGTGATCTCGAAATTGGGGCTTCTGCTCGTCTCGTAAGGGAAGGTGGCAGGGTGGAGCAACCCCCCAAGATCCGCTTCCGACGCGTTCTCCGCGTTACTCCAAATCTGAAGGGAGACGAAGGCGAAGAGCATGAAATACGTGAGGGTGGAGCAGACGATCGATATAGCTCGACCGATTCTCGCGTTCCTCAGCATCGTTTCCCGATCTTGGTCGCCGATCGGCTCGCTCCAATCGGCCAACATTTCGCCGAGCAGCTGGGTAAGAGCTAAACAAAAGTTTTATATCCAAGATGTTTTTGGTTAAACTTTGTTAAAATTGTTCGATTGATGGTTAAACTTAACTTAGAAATAATTTTTATAATATTTGTAATTTTGAAGAATTAATTAAAAAATTAGAAAATAGAAAATTAAAAAATTTAAATCAAATTATCGAATGTTGAATCATTAAATAAATAGTATGGCGATATATTTTTATTGTAATTAGAGAGACGCGTTCAAATTCAAGATATTTTTAATTGAATGTTTTAAAACTGTTCAAATATGCGTTCAATAGCAGATTAAATTTATTTTATAAATAATTTTTATAATATTTGTAATTTTAAAGAATTAATTAAAAAATTAGAAAATAGAAAATTAAAAAATTTAAATCAAATTATCGAATTTTGAATTATTAAATAAATAGTATGGCGATATTTTTATTGTAATTAGAGAGACGCGTTCAAATTCAAGATATTTTTAATTGAATGTTCTAAAACTGTTCAAATATACGTTCAATAGCAGATTAAATTTATTTTATAAATAATTTTTATAATATTTGTAATTTTGAAGAATTAATTAAAAAGTTAGAAAATAGAAAATTAAAAAATTTAATTAAATTATCGAATGTTGAATCATTAAATAAATAGTATGGCGATATATTTTTATTGTAATTAGAGAGAAACAAATTCAAGATATTTTTAATTGAATGTTCTAAAACTGTTCAAATATGCGTTCAATAGCAGATTAAATTTATTTTATAAATAATTTTTATAATATTTGTAATTTTAAAAAATTAATTAAAAAGTTAGAAAATAGAAAATTAAAAAATTTAATCAAATTATCGAATGTTGAATTATTAAATATTGTATATTTTTATTCTAATTAGAGAAAAACAAAAGTTTGCTTGGATATATCCAAGATATTTCTGATTAAACATTGTTAAAATTATTCAATTGGGCAACAGCGGATTAAACTTAATTTATAAATAATTTTTATAATATTTATAATTTTGAAAAATTAATTAAAAAGTTAGAAAATAGAAAATTAAAAAATTTAATCAAATTATCAAATATTGAATTATTAAATATTGTACATTTTTATTTTAATTAGAGAAAAACAAAAGTTTGCTTGGATATATCCAAGATATTTCTGGTTAAACATTGTAAAACTATTTAAATTGTTCAATTGCGTGTCAGAAAACAGGTTAAACTTAATTTATAAATAATTTTTATAATATTTGTAATTGTGAAGAATTAATTAAAAAATTAGAAAATAGAAAATTAAAAAATTTAATTAAATTATCGAATGTTGAATTATTAAATCATTAAATATGGTATTTTATTCTAATTAAAGAAAAAAAATTTGCTTGGATATTTCTGGTTAAACATTGTAAAATTGTTCAATTTCGCTTCCAATAACGGATTAAACTTAATTTATAAATAATTTTTATAATATTTATAATTTTAAAGAATTAATTAAAAAGATAGAAAATTAAAAAATTTAATCAAATTATCGAATGTTGAATTATTAAATCATTAAATATTGTACATTTTTATTCTAATTAGAGAAAAACAAAAGTTTGCTTGGATATATTCAAGATATTTCTGATTAAACATTGTTAAAATTATTCAATTGCGCAACAGCGGATTAAACTTAATTTATAAATAATTTTTATAATATTTATAATTTTGAAAAATTAATTAAAAAGTTAGAAAATAGAAAATTAAAAAATTTAATCAAATTATCAAATATTGAATTATTAAATATTGTACATTTTTATTTTAATTAGAGAAAAACAAAAGTTTGCTTGGATATATCCAAGATATTTCTGGTTAAACATTGTAAAACTATTTAAATTGTTCAATTGCGTGTGCAGAAAACAGGTTAAACTTAATTTATAAATAATTTTTATAATATTTATAATTTTGAGGAATTAATTAGAAAATAAAAAATTAAAAAATTTAATCAAATTATCGAATCATTAAATAGCATAGCGGTATATTTTCATTCTAAATTATATATTAGAGAAATTTGTTTGTTAATTCGATCGTAGTGATTGAGTCTTAACTTCGAATAGCGGGAAAATTGTATAAAAAATTAAATTTGAGAAATGAACGAATATTGATTGTCGGATGGAAAAGATTAACACTCACCTTTTTTATAATATCTCAAAACGATCTGCTTGATCAGTGCAAAGACGATCGGTATATTGATCGACAGATTTTCGATTACCTCGTCCAAAGACGTCGATTTCAGTATCAGATTCGCCGTTTGGGGGGCGCAGATGAAGGTAAACGTTACGAGAGTCGTGAAGCAGAATATCAGATTCGACATCAATCGCGAGTTCCTCGACATTTTCCTCGGTTCTGGATACACGCCTAGCAACGTCAGATTGAAACGGTTCCATCCCATCGCGAAGTCCATTCTCCCTTCCTCCAGTTTCAACAATTTCTTCTAAATATATCGATATATATCGGTCAAAAACAGCTAACCATATTCTCTCGAGAAAATTTCACGAAAATTTCGCCGAGTTTGGTATAAAGTTTCGATTTTCAAATCGCTTTTGAAACTTTGTAAATATTATCACGGAAGGATATCTCGATTATTCGCCACGCTTCGACGCCAACTGATTGGCCACGAACGAATCCTCCGCGCACCCCTTTCGTTCCGCTCATTACGCATTCCCGCAATCCGAAAACTATTTTCCCCCGTTCAAACTTTTAATAACCGTAATCTGCAAGTTTTCTTTCGTTTCGAGAACAACTCGAAACGACACCTGTAATTCGAACATTCGTTTCGATTCATCGACGACGAAAGAAAAAGCGGAAAATGAAAAAAACTTCGTCCATCCTCCCTTCGAGACGTGTACAGGACTTGGACTTTCGAGAGATTGATTAAAAAAAAAAGAGAAATGTCGAGCTCGAAGGGATTAATTATTGATATCGAGAATTTTGCGCAGTGACCACGAAGAATCTTAAGGTACGTGTTGTTTGTCCTAAAGTTTCTACTCCATCTATCTTCTTAAATAATATCTCTGATCGGTATTTGCGATTAACAGTACCGAAAGATATCTGTTTTCAGATATCTCTTTTTTTATCTCAAATTATCGTTTTTTTATCTCACCGTGATCGTGAGTCGAACGACATCTTCGGTATTAGTCCGAGTTCGACAGCCGTGGGAATAGAAATATTATTTTCAAAGTTTTTGAGATTTGTAGGCGTGGAGTACGGTAATGAAATTAGTTGAAGCGAAGATGAGTTTGATTTTTCGTTATAGAATGACAAAATTACTTTTATTCGTAAAGAAATTAACGATAGAGAAAGCGGTGATGAACACAGAGATGAAATAAGAGGTATAAGAGGGGGAAAAATAAGAATAATGGATAGCGAATGCGAAAGCAATCAAGTGAAGATATCGCGAAAAACACGGAAAATTCCAGATGGATAACACGCATAGAATCGGAAAATATATCGCGAAGAATACGATTTGTGCCAGGTGAAAAATTTGTAGGACCGCGAGTATCTTCGAATATAAATGAACCATTAGATTTTTTTAAACTATTTTTTACCGATGAACTTATTAATGAAATAGTGAGAAACAAATAATTATACGATAAAAAAGTTAGAAGGAAAAGTACTCTACTTGCCCCGACAAACCGAGGATGCATCTCGATAATTGCTTCATAAAATATCACACAAAACAATATAGATTTTAATATTCGATAAATTTCGTTTCTTTATATATAAAGATACATAAAATATTAAAAGTTTTATGCGTTAATTTGTGTGCGAAATCATTATAAATTAGCTCTAAGAAATTCCACCGAATGCACTGAACATGTGATTCGAGTTGCTGCTTCGAACGAAACAGACCTGGAGTGCAAAGGATTAAACCCTTTGCGTTCGAATAGTGACTCTCATTCAATATTTATTTATGCTCGATTTAAAATTATCGTGAATATAAAATCGTGAAAACTGCGAAGGAACTCACCCCTCGTGGAAAATGTTGCGAACTATCCGAGTTCCAAGTTTCGCGCAGGCAAATTTCTCCCCTTTTAATCGATCTCACGTTCCAACGAATGGAATGTCTTTGAATGCCGGTTATTAAGAAGAAGCGGCATTGTAAGAAGACATCGAATAACTTTTATTTTGGCAATACTCCATCTTTTTCTTTTTCTTAATAAGAAGCTTCGAGAAATTTGGGGAAATTTATTCTCTCAGAATTCAATGGGACGAGGATAAAAATGGAAGTTGTTTTTATTGGAGGAGGTCGAAGAAGAAGGAATCGACGATATTTTGTGTAATATGTTATAAATTAGTTTATTCGATAGATATTGCAAATTGCGTACAAAATCGGATGAAATTCTTTCTCGTAATAATATTTATCATTTATACCATAAATTATTTACAATCGTTAAAGAACGGCAGAATTAAGTAACGAATCCGGTGATTGGAAAGAAGATATAATATAATAATTTACTTTTTATCACGCGGATTAAAAAAATGGTCGTATTATGGATGAGATATAATAAAAATAAAAATAAAAATAAATAAGATGTACTACAACCGTATTGCCCGTCGATTTTCTCGAGAAATCGGATTGTCGATCCCTCGAGAAAAATCCGTTTAGAATAAAAAAAAAAGACAAGACCCCAAAACGAGTACTCAAATTTGACCTAAAAAAAAAAGATATGCGATATAATAAGTGGAAAATATATGATCGAAATGATTTCGTTCTATAACATAATAGGAGAGAATCTAGGTGAAATTTGAGATAACTTACGCGATCAGGTCCTCCGAGTAAAATGTATTTAAAAATGTCTCTAATGTCTCTTAAATTACACAGATTTATATTAAATAATATAAAAGTGGTAAATATGTACATATTTTGGCTGGTGCGATCTCGACTCGCTTTGCCCCACGAATTTTTTTTTCAAAAATTTTCTTGCGATTCTTTGCGATCGGGAGAAAAATTTCCATGAGAAATTTTCGAGAAGGAGGAGAGCAAGTCTGTCGAAGTGTTCGAACGCTTTCACCGAACCCGTTCGTGAAATCGACGATTTATCATTTCCGCTTTCCTCCAGGAGGTGGGGAAGTCGAAGATCTAGAAGAGGGATCTAGAAGAAGACGTTCCCGGGCCTGGCCTGGGGGCACAGGAAGCTGGAACAATCGTGTCTTCGCACCGCGTCCATCACCTGTTGAAAATGGCTCGACACTTGGATAGCTGCACCTGGTTGAATTCTGCGAAAATCCCATTGTTCAATGAATATTAATAATGGCTGGTTGAGAAAATTTATTGGAAAAAAAAGAGAAACATTGATATTCGAGGTAATAGAAAGAGGATATGTAATCGATATTCGATAAAAAGATGTGTTAATAAGCTGGAATCGAAAGTATTATTCATGTTGAAAAGAAGTCTGGCAAGACGGTACAGGAAGAGGAATCCTTTTCTAAAATTGTCTGTTCTCATTAAACGCTTTGTTAACAATCCTGACACCACATGTTATACAATAGTTATATAATAGTAGAAGTTGTAATTTGAATATTGAATATTAAAAATTATTTTCATTTAAAACTGGAAATTGAAATATTTTCGAAATTATCTATAATATGTCTAATTTATGCGTATATGATTGTTATCTTAACTACACGAATATAAAATTACGTTTATAAATTAAACTATCGTTACGAGTCGTAATTAGTCTATGCTAGTGTATTATGAGAAAATAAAAAAAATATTTATTTTATATCGATATATCTTAGAATATTTTGTGCCTACGCTAATGCATCGAGTTTAGATGCAGACAGTGATAGCGAAAATTTAATAGTGAAGTTACGAATAAGTTACTTGGATAATTTATCGTTCGAAATATAATAATAATTGGAAATAATTATGTTATTCGAGCATTTTAAGAAGTAATTACTCAAAATAACTTTATTTAAAATTTTCGAAAAGATCATTGATTATGAATTAGTATATGTGATGAATATCACGGTAGAGATAAAAATGTGTATGAAAATAGGCCTTTCTTTCTATTAACCAATCAGATCCGCATTCCTTCCGCGAGACTTCATTCCACCAGTGAACAGTAGTTATTTCTAGAACCGTAACGATAGGTTAGAATTGCATCGAGTCGTACGGAATTGACGAATTCGAACGTAATTTCTTTAAAATTTTTCAATAATACATTATCGATAAATCGGATAAGAAAAAGACGTTAATAAGCGGTTAGAGTTGAAAATAGTTATTTCTCGAATCGTGACGATGGGCCAAAGTTGTATCGAATCGTACGAAATCGAACGTTGTTTACATCGAATGTGTGTGAGACGAATCTCAAATGATTCGAACGTAATTAATTCTTCTCAAAATCTTTGATATCGATAAGTCCGATGAAATAAAGACGTTAATAAGCTAGAATTGCAAATAATTATTTCTGGAATCGTGACGATGGGCCAAAGTTACATCGAATCGTATAAAATTGATAAATCGAACATCGTTTACATCGAACGTGTGTGAAACGAATCTCGACGTTGATTCGAACATAAATACTTTTTCTCAAAATTTTTTATAATATATTATCGATAAATCCGATGAAAAAAAGACGTTAATAAACGGCTGGAGTCGAAAATAGTTATTTGTCGAACCGTAACCGATAGGTTAGAATTGCATCGAGTCGTACGAAATTGATGATTCGAACGTAATTACTTTTTTTCAAATTTTTCGATAATATATTATCGATAAATCCGAAGAAAAAGAGACGTTTATAAGCGGCTGGAGTCGAAAATAATTATTTCTCGAATGGATAGATCAAAGTTGCATCGAGCCGTGCGAAATTGATAAATCGGACACAGTCTACATCGATGTGAGACGAATCTCGGCGATGATTCGTACGTAACTACTTTTTCTCAAATTTTTCGATTTCTCCTGCTCACACGAAACTCGAAACTCGAAGTTTGAACAAAGACATTATAGGCAGACGAGTGCGGCAGTAAAGGAAAGAAGAAGCGGTTGGTCGGAAGCATAACGAGCAACGGATAACTTTCTTCTCAGCTTTCGCCGGCGACGTCCTACTGACTGATTCGACTTTTACCTCTTAGCACAATTTCACTTTGTGCATACACGCGTGCACGCGTGTCGTGAATCTTCGTCGTGACAGGTGACGCGCGTGTCCAGAAAAAACTAGAGAAAGAGTACGATGATAGGAAACCGATCTCGAATTTAAACGTCAAGTCTCGTCCTCGAAATATCGATCATAAAATGATTTCTACTTGAGCACGAGGTTTCACCATGAATCTGCAATCTACTCTCGTCGAATTCGCCATTCACCTATTCTTACTCGAGATTAAATTTGATTCCTGGATTAGATACGAGGATTAGATACGTATTTATAAATATCTTTCGAAAGAAAAAAAAGATTACAATCTACGAAACCGAAAGATAAAATAACATACTCGACCAATACGTAATATGCTAATCAATACGCCATTATATCACACGAGTAAACGAGTTCCCGTGTTTTGTAACTATACAACTTTTTTTCAGAGAGGAAAACAATTCTTGGAAAATATCGGTTGCCTCGTCGAAGTCGAGGTGGCTACGATACTCACAGGCCCAAAAGGGCGGCCATTTTCTTCTCCATCGTGATAACAGCGTCTGGCCCTCTCTGGATCATGGTGTCGCAAAATATCCTCTTCGCACAAGGCGTATTCGTCCAGTCTCCATCTATGTGGGCCACCTCCGCGATCTCGGCGTTCTCCAAATTCTGAAGCGCATCCTCCAGTTCCTGATCGCTTTCTACGCTCCTCCTCCTCCTCCTCCTCCTCCTTCGTCTCTCGTCCCTCCCGTCCACCGAATTTCTCTCCTCGTCCTCCACAGAGTTCTTCGAGTCCGAATCTTTCGAATCGTTGTTGGGAAGAAATTTAGCCAGCGTGGAGCCACT
Organism: Apis laboriosa; assembly: GCF_014066325.1. Lineage (NCBI taxonomy): Eukaryota > Metazoa > Arthropoda > Insecta > Hymenoptera > Apidae > Apis > Apis laboriosa. The sequence continues at coordinate 815,850 of NW_025222452.1, forward strand.
GTCGATTATCAAAATGGCGGAATCCTCCTCCTCGTTCGGGGAGGACTCAACCCGATCCGTCCCGATCTTTCTCCTCGGGACGAGAAACTCCGTCACGTCTATGCTTCCCTCGCGTGCTGGAAGATCTATCTCCACGATCTCGCTGATCGAATCGGCTCCCTTTCGTTGAAGACGTTTGTTCCTGATCAAATTTTTCAAATTCCCCTCCGCCTGGAACACGTCCAAATAATTGAGGCTCCGTCTCCTTCTTAAATTCCGTTCCGAATCCGTCCTTTCCTCTCCGTCCTCCCTCCCCTTTCCTCCACCCTCTTCCTCGACGATCAACAAAACTCCATTTCGATCGTTCGACGTCCCCTTGTCCCCCTCGCCCTTCCCTTCCTCGAACAAGTATACGCCCCCGTCGTATATCGTTTTGCCTCCGCTTTTATCACCGTTCTCTCGTTCCCCGCCCCCCGCCCCCTCGTCCAAAGCCCTTCGATACTCGATCTCGGTCCCTGTCATCGCGTCGCCCGACCTTTTCAACACGTCCACGTCCAGGTATCTACCGACGGCGACCGCTCCGATCCCAAGAGCTGCGCCCGATGCAACGAGGCCAAGCGCCGGAATCAGGATGCTTGTGGTGCCGGATGCGACCGTGCCGACCTTGTCCTGGGCCTCCTTCCCCCCGTTCGAGAGGCCCAAGTTTTGGGAAATTTTATGGGTCGCCTCCACCAGGGGATCGATCACAGGTTTCGTGAATTGCGACATCTTCTCCACGCTGTTCGAGAATTGATTCTTCAAGTTCTCGGAGATTTTCACCCAGAACGGTGCGTCGCTCGGCCTCTTCAACCCGTAGAAATGTTGATTCGGATAATAGTTCTTCGTTGTGTAAGTGTCGACGATATTCTTGTCGTTCAACACGTATTTCTTCTTCTGCCTTTGCTCCGTGAACGAGTATTGATTCTCCGGGAAGTTGTCGGGCCGTTTCTTCTCGTTCTTCACGATCTTGGCCGGTTGGACGCCCAATTCCGGATGGGCGTATTGGAGGACGGGCGCCCTTGCGCCCGGTTTCAGGGCGATCGGCGCTATCTTCTGGCTCTCGGGCGTGTACAACTGGGACACGGGGTAGACGGACACCCCGTCAGGGTGGAGCATTCGTTTGCGCCCGTTGCTTCGGTAGCCGTCCGTCCTCGCCTCGTACACCTCCGCTTTCAACGCCTCGTTTTTATAATTCTTAGGATCCCATTCGAAGAACACGTTCTTCCCTTCCTCCTCGTACTCTTTACCGTACCTGTTGGTTGATCGGAGATTACAAACGATAAATTATTCTTTTATCTCGGTTTAATATCGATTACATCTAATTCTAATAATCGAAAAATTCTATGATTCGTTGTCGAACAAATTGTTTAAATTTTTTAAATTGTTTGTGTTTGCGTTGTTTAAATTTATTGATAAAAATAAAAAAAAAAGAAATTAATATGTAGATAAATAAATTATCAAAATATCAAACGTATCGCTAGATATTATAATTATTTAGAAAATTAATCTTCAAATGCGATTTAAACGCATATTATAAATTAATTCCATTCTATAAAATTCAAATTTTTATGCGTTTGAACATATTGATTTATATTGGGTTGTTCGGAAAGTAATTTCATTTTTTCACACGAATGTCACTAGTCGAGCACTTATCCAGCCAACTTCATTCTAGAGTAGAAATTATTAGGTTGTCGGAAAGTAATTTCGTTTTTTCACGCAAGTGTCGCTAGTCGAACGTTTATCCAGCCAACTTCATTCGAAACCGTGTTATATATTTCGAGAGTTGGCATTTCAGTTGGTTTATTTATAAGAAAAATTTGTTTGATTCTGTGCGATTGTGTTTTTCGTGTGTGATAACAACAAGATGCAAGATCAAAAGGAGCATATTTTACATTTTTATTACGAGAAAGGTAAGAATGCCGTTCAGGCAAGAAAAAAGTTATGTGAAGTGTATGGAAAAGGTGTATTAACAGTACGAAACAGCGTGGAAAGTGGTTTTCAAAATTTCGTTTCGACAATTTCGACGTTAAAGATGCGCCACGTTCTGGAAAACCGATCGAAGCAAACCGACGAATAACGACTCGAGAAATTGCTACGAGATTGAATTCGTCGAATCTGACTTTCGTTCGTGATCACGTGAAGCGACTTTCGGTTTCGTTTCGAACAAAATTACTTTCCAAACAGCTCAATAAAATAAAATATAATAATATAAAAATTTTTAATTCATCGACGACGGGTACGAACCTATTACCTTTCACAAGCTCGCAAGCGTGGACAAGTATAATCCGAAAGAAACGATCTAACTAAAAACCGTACCTTCTATTCACGTTCTGGAAGAATCTCTCGAACCTTTGCCTCTCCAAAACGTTCTCCGTCGGATAAAAGTTGGAATCCCCCATCGTCCCTTCCCCCCCATCGTGGATCAATTTATTGTTGATCACCCGAGCGTTCCGCCATGTTTGAATCTTGTCTATCGGCTCGTCCGGGACCCTTTTCCCGTGGATCACGGGTGTACCATCCCCGTCCAACGTCATCGCCGACCTCTTCGGGTTCGTTTTCACGTTTATCTCCGACCTGACCATAACTTCAGCCGGCACGTTCTTTCCATCCCTGTTCTTGGACGCGTTCGCCCCGATGTTGGTCCTCGACGAGCGCACCTGGTGCGTCAGGAACGCGTACCGCGGCCCCTCCTCGCTCTCTCCCCGCTCCCCCAACTCCAGCTTCCTCTGAGATCTGTCTTGAAAATGACGCGACAACAGCAATCCACCGGCAGGAAAGACAGGATCGAACCTCGCGTAGCTCGACCTCTCCTCGTTGGTCGCGGTGCTGGTGGTGATGGTGGCGGCGGTGCTCGTCTTCGAGTTGGCTCGAAGAGGTTTCCAACTCTGGTACTCCTCGGTGCTCGATTCCTCGAGCTGGACCACGGCCCTTCCGTCCATACCCAAAGGCGTCCAGTTCCCGTAATCGATATTCCTCTCGCCGATAGGCGGTCGATCGTTCTCGTCCGTGTCCCCCCTCCCCGATTCGTTGCCAGGTTTCGACAAGCTTTTCCGCCCCTCCGCCCCGTCCGATAGTTTCGCCCTCAGTTGCTCTATCTGCGCGTCTTCCAGCCTCTTCACCTCCTCTTTGCTCTTCGCCTCGGATTTCATCGACGCGTTCCGATACGTCCCGTTCTCCGCGTTTGTTGTTATTATACCGGAATTGTGTGAATTTTCGAAATCCTCCAAAATGGCGGTCCTCGTCTCGTTCGTCACCGATTTCTCCCTACGTTTCACGATCAGTGTGGCGACGTTCCCTTCGCTCGTGCGCACCTTCAACTCTTCGGTCTCGCCTGGAAGGCTTCGCGATACCTTCAGCATCGTTCTGGCGTAGCTCGGTTTCGGTAGATCCGCGGTATCGGTGTTCGAGGCGACCAGTGTCATCGCCGTCAGAATGAACGTTATCTACGATAAGGAAACGAGGTAGAAGAAATTTTATTGCCAGGGGAAGAAACTCTTCTGTGTTTCTTTATTCTCGATTAATTCGATCTCTCATTTTTTTTTATATATTCTTATCGAGACGCTTGGCAATCGCGTTTTACCGAGCGCATACGAATAAAGCAACGCGCGAATTTATTCAAGGCAAGGTTTTCGAAAGTCGGTCTCGCGATCTGTGCACGTTCCTCCATGCAAAAAAAATCGATCCTATCGCGAATGAAATTTCACGTTTTATTACGCGTGGAATCGATTTAAAAAATAAAACGCGCGTTACGAGGTGCGTTGAAAAGACGAGGTTACGGAAGTCCATCCATGTTGTGTGGCACACACAAACTATTTTTGAGCGCGTATGTGCGTTCTATTTAGAGTCTCGTGCAATTGCAAGGATGAAATATCGCGATTCGTGGATTTGGATTTTTTTAACCAAGGGATATTCGAAACGTCTTTTTACAGATTTTTGGGTGGAACTTCTTCTCAAATGTTCCTTGCTTAGTGCAGAGATTTCGTGGACCAGTTTCGTGATTTCGCTGTTCAAATGGATATGAATGAAAGATGAAAACTTGTAGAAAGTTGAATCTAATAGTGGATAATTGTTAAAATATATCGATATTTATCTTCATCATGCCATGAATGATGGGGAAAATTTAATAGTAAAGTTGAAATTACGAATAAAGTTACTTGGATAATTTATCGTTCGAAACATAATAATAATTATGTTATTCGAGTATTTTAATAAATAATTACTCAAAGTAACTTTATTCGAAATTTTTAACTAGTTATTTGCCCAACTTTGGATACAGATCGTCGATTTTGAATTAATATACGTGACGAATACCATAGTAGAGATAAAAATGCGGATTAAAATAGGCGTTTCTCTCCAAATTAACCAATCAGAGCCGCATTCCTTCCGCGAGATTTCTTTCCACTCAACGAAAGGAAAATTTAATAGTCAAAGTTACGAATAAAGTTATTTCAATTAATTTTATTTATTTATTATTATAATTATTATTTATTATAATTATCGTTCAAAATGTAAATTACAAAAATAATTGGAAATAATTGTAATGCCAAATGGATCAACTATATTTATTCGAAATTTTTATCTAATTAATGCCCAATTTTGAATACAGATCGTCGATTTTGGATTAATATATGTGACGAATATAATATATAAATGATGAGACAAATTTCTTCTGTGAAACTTCTTTCCATTCAGTGATGAGGAAAATTTAATAATTGAACTTATGAATAAAATTGAACTTCTTTTTACTTAATTTATCATCCAAAACATAATAATAATAATTGTAATGGCAAACGATCGATAGTTATACTATAAAAGCGGATCAATTATAATAATTAAAATAACTTTATTCGAAATTTTTAACTAGTTACTTATTTTAACTTTAATCGGTCACTAGATTAATAACACTAGAAAATCACTAATCATCCACAGATGTCATAGCTAATATTAATGAAATGTTCGAGATAGAGAAACACGAGGAAATTTTATTCTTCTATATTTTCCAATATACAAAAAGTTATTAAATATCAACAATCATTTTGAGTGTAATATTTCGAAGGATAAACTCGCGAGATTTAATTATTAAAATTTTCATATAACAATTCTTTAACAAGTAACGAAATTATTCGAAATTTTCAGTACTACACTTTTACAATTATTACAATTATTATACCAATTACTTTTTCAACTCCGCGTGCGTGCAACGTGGCAACATTGAATATCGAATTTTCATTAATTTCAACAAGGCTTGGATCGATTCGATTACATTCGTATCTTATATATTCGTATCTTATATATTATTTCGTTATTGAAAACGAAAGGTTGGAGAATTTTTCGGCTCGGCTTGGAAGCCGAGGTTTGGTGATGATTTTTTTAGGGTCGCTTTCACTTTTCGTATCGCGTCGTCGGAATACTTTATCGGTGAAACCCGATCGAGAAATTGGTGTGGCAAAGCCTTACGAATGATAAAAATCGGTGAAACCGCGGGATCGAGGATGAGGAGGAAGATTTTTATCTCGGATTCCCAGACCCGTTTTGAGGAATTAGCATTGCAAATAACGAGAAGAATATTTAAGAGAAGAAGAAGTTCCACCCCTGACATTTCCAATATTCGTTCGTTTAATAAAAACAGGAATCCCGATATTTTCCATTCCGTTCATCCTTATTACAAATTGGAAATCGAGTATATATACATATATATATACATATACATATACATATTATGCCTTTTGCGATCCTCTCGACACACTCGTGAAACTAAATAACTTTCGAGAGGGATACCTTCTAACCTGTAAAGAAAAAACCCGTTTAATTGCACGGAACAAAAGAGGAATAACGCGCGATACATATTACACACGATGAATCATCGAAGTAACTTTCTCCTCTACGCTTCCTCTTTATTTCCAAGTAAGATCGACCCGTCTAAACCCGTTTAAGGTTTACATCGAGTTGTAGTCTCGCGGAACTGGAACGAAGATATTCTCTCTCTCTCTCTCTCTCTCTCTCTCTTTAAAATACTTCGGGGACACGGCGAGAAACTCTTTTTTTTATTTTTTCTTCTTTACGTTATAAATCGTAGAGAGTATAATTCTTTTTGGAAAAAATTAAAATCAACGATTTAAGGAGAAGGAAGGATCGATGTTTACGAATATTCGTTACGACCTTGGGATTAATTATTCCCGCAGGAAGCGTGGCGTAAGGTTTCTCCAAGTCGAGGTATAATAGGCGGCGAGAGAAATTTAATGGCTCGCAGAAATCTCCGGTATTCTTGGGCCGAGATTAGAAAATAGCGATGCAGTAACCCGGCTGACTACTTTCTATTATTAATCCAATGATTATTCATATTTCCAGGGAACAACGCCAATATTTCCATTGTTCAACACATTGCGTTGGATTGTTATTTTTATTTCGAGAGGAAGAGAGGAGAAATTTCGCGATTTCGAAGAAGTTATTACTCTACGTGTATGTACATGTGTATCTTGTTATCAGAACGGAACGTTTAAAATTTTTCTTTCTTTCTTCTCAGTGAAATAGCGAGTTTATCGTTTCGACTGATATATTGTAACGTATAATTGGAAATCTCGTTTCCTTTTCGAAAGATTCGAAAATTTTTTTTTCTCATTAACTCGAAATGAAAAGAGGAAATATTCTCGGTGGAGAGAAAGAGAGAAAAATAAGATTGGACAGAGGGGAGTCTAGTCTCCCGACAAGTGAAATGGAACGACATGCTTTCGCGCAATGCGCACGCGTCAACGACGAGACGATCCACTTTTTCCATTCTGCTGACTTTCCTTCGTCATCCACGCCCGATTACGAGCAACCGCTAATCTTCCTTCGCGAATTCTCCTTGAAATACGCTAAGAAATAAAATGTAACCAATTCGACTGTTGCACGTCACGCGGAATTTATCATTGGACGGATTCGAATGGAAATGAAGATTTTTCGAAACGATTATTGAGAATTTTTCTTCCAACGTTAATTGCATGGTAACAAAGTAAAACGACGATTAATCGAAAGGAAACGCGCAGCTGATTTAAAAATCTTCGTATCTTCCTTCCGTTAAATTCCGTAATTATACTCTTCGCTTTCGAAACTTGCAGGATACGTGGAAATATCTGTGGAGGATGGATGAATATTTCGCCATGGAAATCGTGGATGTATAATTGTTAATGTTTCCAAGAAAAAACGGCAAGTGACGAATTATTGTACCTGGAAAAAAGCGGAGAGGATAATTCTCGTTGATGCGTGAAAAGATTCCTGCATTACCGAGCTCACGGGAACATGAAAATTGCAACCAGTTCGGCTAACGAACGACGCGCGATTAATTTCGTTCGTTGGATGGTGGCCCCGATCCATCGGTGTCGCCATCGTTTTTTCCGCCCCAGAAAACCGGTGGATCGTGCATTCGTTTTCTCTCTCTCTCTCTCTCTCTCTTTCTCTCTGCTAATTAACGATCATTCTTTTGTCTCTCAACTTTTGTCACTGAGACGTGAAATGACCGAGTCGAGGAATAATAAACCGCAATGTGGGCGTTACGAGACGCATAATGGAAAAAGGAATCAGTGCGTGCGAAATCGACTTCCGACTGATTCTTTCAACCACTTCCAAACTCCGAATTTTCCAACTAATCCACCGATACGAAATTTTCGTTTGAGATAATAGGAAGTAAATGAAAAATGAGAATGAAAAAAAAATGTTATATAAATACCTTGAATATGTCCATATTTCGATAACTTCAGTGTAGTTAACTTCGATCCAGTGTCGATCCAGAGTGGTCGATCGAAGATTCGGCTCGGTGTCCAGTCACGATAACGAGGTAACAAAAGAGACAGAAAATATCACAAATATATATATATATATTTTATGTATATATAATAGAATAGTCGATCAGATCCTCATGATAGGAGAAAAGAGACGCGCGTCGTCGAACGTGCGGATGGAAGGCGAGTATTTTATACTTTTTTTTTTTTTTTTTCCCCTTTTTTTTCCCCCAAAGGAAAACGGAGAGAGGAGGCCTGCTCCTACGCACCTGTTGACTCCCGGAATATCTTGGCGAGACTGAGGAAGGCGCTCAGTCGGCGGCTCCTCGTGTCTCCGACGAAGGACCGGCACTTCTCTCCGACCTACTTCCCGCGTTCGCCTTCGCCTTCTTCCGTCCCCACGTTCTTTCGCGTCTCTCCCCCTCGATCCCGATTTTTCCAAATCGGCCCCCCGGCGAAAAATTCGATCGACGATCATTGAGTTATTTTTTCTTTTTCTTTCTTTTTTTTTTTTTTTATCCACGATTTCTTCCAAACTTTGGAAAAGTTTCGATTTTAAGTCAAGAAATTTTGACCGTTTGGGGGGATCGGAGGATGAATTCTGTTCAGGATACCGAAGGATAGAAAATTAGGAAATGGAAAGGTGATTTTTTATATTTTGATGACAGAAAGATCGTCGAGTTTTTTTTTCTTTTTCTTTTTTTTTTTTTTCCCCCTATCAGTTCCTTGTCAATTTTTAACATAAGAATGAACAAAATTAGAAATAGATTTTTATATTTTGAATGATAGAAAGATTGTCGAATTTTTCTTTTCTTTTTTTTTTTTTTTTTTTTTTTCAGTTCTTTGTCGATTTTTGATAGGGAATCAGAGGATGAATGAAATTAGAAATAGAAAGGTGATTTTTATATTTTGAGTGATAGAAAGATTGTCGAATTTTTCTTTTTCTATTTTTTTTTTCCCTATCAGTTTCTTGTTGATTTTTTGAAAGATCAGAGGATGAACAAAATCTTCAGAATATTAAAGGACAGGAAATTAGAAATGATAATTTTTATTTATATAATTTATATATATATATATATATTTATATATATATATATATTTTATAATTTTAATTTATATAATTTTGAGTGACAGAAAGATCGTCGTTTTTCTTTTCTTTTCTTTTCTTTTTCCCTATCAATTCCTTATCGATTTTTAACGGGATACCGAAAGACACACAAATTAGAAATGGAAAGGTTGATCGATGGTTTTTATATTTTGACAGAAAGATCGTCAAGTTTTTCTTTCTTCCGCCATCATTTATTCCCTCAGTCGATTCGTTTCGTTCGTTTAATCCAATCCGATTAATTCCATTCCTTGACGCGATAAGGAATCGAAATTAACGCGAATGAAAATTAAGGTTCGAGGTTCGCTCGAGCCGCCACTTTCTCCACTTCGTTACAGACACGAGAACGAAACGTAAGTACGAAGGAGGGAGGGGAGTGGGTTTCGAGGGGCGGGGAGGAGGAAGGAAGAAACTTTGCGAAACTTCGAGCCGGTCTGGTTTTCAAGTTCACGAACGGCGGGAAGTCGTCCCCGCGGCGAACCGGAAGGAACGTGTTGGGTTCAGGGACCCGCCAGTGAAAGTCCATCGACGACGACGACGACGACGATAATGAAGAAGAAGAAGAAGAAGAGAAGGAACGAAGTTGGCGGCTGTCCGCGCGCGAGTTTCGTGAAATTTCTTTTCTGAATGGCCCAAGGAATCGTGAAAGAACGTACCATAACCTCCTCTGTCCACCATTGCTAAATCGTTAATTAACGAGCGAGCTTCGTGAAATTTCTTTTCTCAATGGCCGATCGTAAAGGAACGTACCATAACCTCCTCTGCTCCCTGTCCACCATTGCTAAATCGTTAATTAACGAGCGAGCCTCGTGAAATTTCCTGTTTCTCAATGGAAATCGATCATGAATGGAATGATTGTCTTGCAAGAAGGCGTGCGATATTTTGATTCCAGATTTTTTTTTCATATTTTATAAATTTTCTCCTCTCTCACTATCCTCGATATTGTCAATTTTAACTTATTTTTTCTTTGGAAATTTCTGTATGTATATATAGAAATTGGCGATTATCTTTCAGAACAGCAATCTTAAACGAATAAATCGATTTCTTTAATTCTATTTCTATTTCGTAAATTGGTGAAAGATTCGAGATCGAGATAAAGAGAGGACGATTTGCAAGCATTTAAAATCTTAACACGTAACTTCTAACGATCACGTAACGATCCATTAGCCTAGGATCGTTAATCATACGATTTGCATATCGGTAGATTGGGATACGAGGATAGCATCGATACTATAACGACGAGCTCGCCAAATTCGATTAACGCGAATGAATATTCAATATTCTTATTTTACGAGCCACGAGGAATATATTAAGACCAGGGTTAAAAACTTAATTATTTTAAAATTGCTCAATTATCCGTCATGGCTGTATCTTTCGCCTCGCTTTCTACCCGAGCATCTTTTTCGAATGCACAGGAAGCAAAAACGTTGAAACGATAAATTATTATTACTGTTCCAGCATTAATGATCGAAGCCGTAAATTGGCCTCCGACCAATTTTTCCTATAAATTTAACGATTTCCTCTCCTGTAACGACTTTGTTTCAATTTATACTTCCTCCTTCCGATTATTTACCGATCTATCTATTAAAACGATTGAAATCTATTGAATCGAATCAGAATGGTTGAAGAAAGTTGAAAGCTTGGCTGTGAGCATCATCGAACAGATCTTCTTTTCGTATTTTATCTCTGCTATAATAATGACTCTATCTCTGTAAATTGGGAGATTTGGAATGGAATAGTTTGCTTCTCGTCGAGATTTCCATAGATCGTTTTCATAATCGTACTAAAGGAAGAGAAAGAGGAAGTTTTAGGAGTTTTAGAGAAGTAAGCGGCGTTGAATTCGTTGAAAAAGTAAGTAATTGAAAATGTCGAGTAAAGTTGCTTTAAGTAATTATTTATTGAAATACTCTCATCGTTTGGCATTTTCAATTATTATTATGTTTATATGTTATTACGTTTTGATAAATTATCGAGATATATTCTATTCGTAACTTTAACTATTAAATTTTGTCAAAGAAGTCTCGTAGAAGAAGTGAAAAGATTTGAGAAAAATTACGAAAATTATGAAAATAATTACGTTTCGAATCATCAATTTTGATCTATCCTCACGATTCGAGAAATAACTATTTTCGACTCCAACTGTTTATTAACTGTTTTTATTTCGTCCGATTTTTCGATTTATCGAAAAATTTGAGAAAAAGTAGTTGATTCTTCTCAAAATTTTCGATATCGATAAATCCGACGAGAAAAACATAAAGAAGAATTAATTACGTTCGAATCATCGTCGAGACATCGTTCGATTTATCAATCCGTACGACTCGATGCAATTCTAACCTATCGTTACGATACAAAAAATAACTATTTTCGACACTAGCCGCTTATTAACATCTTTTTCTTGTCGAATTTATCGATATCGAAAATTTTTAGAAGAATTAATTACATTGGAATCATCATTGAGATTGCTCTCACATACGTTCGATGTAAATCGATGTTCGATGTTCGATTTATCAATTTCGTATGATTCGATACAATTCTAACCTATCCTTACGATTCGAGAAATAACTATTTTCGACTCTAACTTATTAACGTGTTTTTCTCGTCGGATTTATCGAAAATTTTGAGAAGAATTAATTACGAATCATTGTCGAGATTCGTCTAATACGTTCGATGTAAACGATGTCTCACACACGTTCGATTTATCAATCTCGTACGACTTGTACGATGCAATTCTAACCTATCGTTACGATTCGAGAAATAACCATTTACAATTCTAGTTTATTAACGTCTTTTTGTCATCGAATTTATCGATAATATATTATCGGAAAATTTGATTTTTGAATTGATTTTTCAATGATTGAATTTATCGAAAAATAGTTACGTTCGAATCGTCAATTTCGTACGACTCGATGCAGTTCTAACCTATCGATTCCAGAAATAAAATATTTTCGACTCTAACTTATCAACGTGATTTTCTCATCGAAAATTTTGAGAAGAATTAATTATATTTGAATCATCATCGAGATTCGTTTCACACATGTTCGATGTAAACGATGTTCGATTTATGAATTTCGTACGACTCGATGCAATTCTAACCTATCGTTACGATTCGAGAAATAACTATTTTCGACTCTAACTTATTAACATGTTTTTCTCGTCGGATTTATCGAAAATTTTGAGAAGAATTAATTACATTCGAATTATTGTCGAGATTCGTCTAATACACGTTCGATGCAAACGATGTCTCACACACGTTCGATTTATGAATTTCGTACGATTCGATGTAGTTCTAACCTATCGTCACGATTCGACAAATAACCATTTTCAATTCTAATTTATTAACGTCTTTTTGTCATCGAATTTATCGATAATATATTATCGGAAAATTTGATTTTTGAATTGATATTTCGATGATTGAATTTATCGAAAAATAGTTACGTTCGATTTATGAATTTCGTACGACTCGATGCAGTTCTAACCTATCGTTACGATTCGAGAAATAACCATTTACAATTCTAGTTTATTAAAGTCTTTTTTTCGTCAGATTTATCGATAATATATTATCGGAAAATTTGATTTTTGAATATTTCGATGATTGAATTTATCGAAAAATAGTTACGTTCGAATCGTCAGTTTCGTACGACTCGATGCAGTTCTAACCTATCGTTACGATTCGAGAAATAACTATTGTTCATTGGTGGAAAGAAGTCTCGCGGAAAGAATCTGATTGGTTAATTTGAAGCAAAACGCATTTTTGTCTCTACCGTAATATTCGTCATATATTATCTAAAATCGACGATCTTTATCTCCAATTCTAGAATTGGGCATTGATCGATGTTAAAAATATTAAATAAATATAATTAATCCATTTGACATTACAATTATTTCCAATTATTTTTGTAATTACATTTTGAACGATAAATTATCCAAGTAACTTTATTCGTAACTTCGACTATTAAATTTTTCCCCATCACTGAGTGAAAAAAAATCTCGCGGAAGAAATGTGGATCTAATTGGTTAATTTGAAAAAAAACATTTTTCTCTATTTTTCTCTATACCATAGTATTCATCATATATACTAACCCAAAATCGACGATCTGTATTCAAAGTTGAGCATTAACTCTGTTAAAAATTGGGAATAAAGTTACTTTGAATAATTACTTATTAAAATTGAATAACATTTATTCGTAGCTGTTATAATTGATCCATTTGGCATTATAAATTATTTCCAATTATTATTACATTTCGAACGATAAATTATCGAAGCAACTTTGTTCGTAATTTCGATCCATTAAATTTTGCCCGCCAACTGGCGTGGCATCGGATTCCGGAAGGTCGAGGAAGGTCGCAATGCCACGTTGCCGAGAGAAGACGATCGGCCACTTTCTTTTTCTCGCAACAACCGTTTAAGTGGTCTCGGAAGCTGGGAATAATTTACTTTGCTTTCTTGTCCATTTTACACGGCACACTTTTTTCTTTTTCTTTTTTTTTTTCCACCTGTATATTTATTTTTCTGAGAAATTTATGCTTCGTTATTATCGCACAGCAATATACGGATTCTTATGCAGACTCGATCAAGTAAAAAATATATTTCCTATTTTAGTTTCTTATTTTGCAAAACTTACTTATGAACAATTTTTCTCGCAATTCTTTTCTGAATATCGAATATTCGTTCAACCCAAGAATAATTGAAAAAGTTTCTCGTGATATTTCGATATAAAAAAAGAAAAAAAATAGAAATCGGAGAAAAATCGTTATCGGATATTCTCGCGGACAACGTCCTTCGATAGAATTCAGCGACCTCTCCGTATCGTTAAAGAATAATAAACGCGTGTAGCCATTGTTCTCGACACGGTTCACGAAGGCCTCGTACGTTTTCCAATATCGTTCAGCTAGTCGCGCTCGTTTTCCTTGACATACCTCGGGAAGACGAGCCCACGCGTCCTCATACCCGCCATTCCAAGGATCGCCTCTGCGAAACAATCCGTTGAAAAATAAAATTTGCAAGGAGAAGGAGAGGAAAGAATCGGAATACCATCGAGGAAGTTCACCGAGGAGGAGAGAAAGGCGAAAGAAGGGAAGAGTCGGTACGTTTCGAAAATCGAAAATTATTCAAATCCTTCGAACGATGTTCGTTCCTTCTATCGTAGGAGGTCGACGATTATATCTTGTCGATTTCCACACTCGTTGGAAAACCACGTCTCATTTTTGCATAAATTAGTGTTTGCATAAATACTAAAGCTTTTTAATCGCATTTAGTTTTTTCCTTTTTTTTTTTTTTTTTTTTTAGAGGTTGTTTAACATCTCATACATTCTTTGTTAATAAATCGATCCGACCCTCGATTCATACCCTGCAATTTCGAAAATTGCATCCCTTTGATGCACATCAGCGTTTAAGCGTGTAATTTCGCGCGAAGGGAGGGGAACGTTAAATAAAGAAGAGAAGGAAGGACAATCGTTGGATCTTATTCTCTTTCTTCTATTTATATTTACTTGTAAAAACTTGTTGTGCTCCCCGTCTACGAAAGGAAAAATCTAGATCAATCATCGATCAATTCATTAACTACTAATCTTTCTAAATTACCTTCTCGCGAGATAAAAATACTCTTCGAAGTAACCGATTTTTAAAACATCGATCTTTTTTATTTTTTAATAAAATAACTCTCAAAAAGTGTTCCATACCATAGAGAGAGAGAAAGAGAGAGAGAGAGAGAGAGAGAGAGACAAAAGAAAAACTTAGAGTCCCGTAACGTTGCGCGAGTCCACAGAAATCGTTTCTCCAATCGTTTATCGCGCAAAAGCCATTTAAAGTCGTCTCGTTAACACAATTCCCGGGACGATAAGAAGTTGGAACGAGTGTACACTGCACATCTGCATCGTCGACTTGATGGCCGGAAATCCCAGCTTATTTTTCTTTTTTTTTTTTTTTTTTNNNNTTTTTTTTTTTTTTTTTAACCATCGCGTTATAGACAGAGGAGTCTAAAAGTGGAACGACGATCGTCGATAAAAAGTGGCTCACTTTCGATGCTCACGTTCGAAACTTTCTTATCTTATCTCCGCCATCTAAAACCGATCTTTATCCATCGTGTCGTCGTAAAAACAGACGGGAATTCCGCGAAAGTGTGTTTATTATTATAAGGAAGGAGGGGGGAATAGGGGATAATTAGAGATAAGTGGGCGTAATTGGCGAACTTTCCACGTTCCACGGTGTGTTTCTTTCTTCTCTCGAGTTTTTATTTTTGTTTCTTTCAAACGACAACTGCGACCTCTTCTTTGCCTTGTTAATTCCTTTGTCGACCACGTGGCGCGTGCGTGGCATTTAATTATCGACGACGAGAGGAGACGACAAACGATTCGTGGGAACGAAAAGATCGATCGATCTCGCTCGTCTCGATTAGTGGATCGAAACGTAATTTTTATTAAATACGTCATCGATAAGGATCGATACTGTACTTTTTTCGCATCGGGCGAGAAATTGGATCGAGCGGATGGCCGCGTGAAAGGATCGACGTATCCGGAGAAGTTTACGAGGAGATGTTTATTAGTCAGGAAAGGGTTCGCCGAGGAGAAAATGGAGAGGCGAATCGTTCGTCTCGAAATATCCAAGATTTTTCTCTCTCTCTCTCTTTTTAACAACATTTTTAACGCCATCGATGATGGAAAGTCAGCTACTTTTCGCGTATAGCTTTCGCGAAAAAACTCGTGCTCGATCCGAAGTTAAAACTTGTGTCTGTTATTTAATCGTTTGGAAAATAAAAATCTTATCAGAAGATTGGAAAATGGAGGAAAAAGATTCAACGATCCCTTTCCAAAGAGATGGATAATTTTTCGATTTTCGATCTCGTTGAAAGGTTGATCGATAAATCCCTCGTTTATATCCCGTAGACATAAAATTCTCGAACATAGAACACGCATGTATCGTCGACCTAGTTGCACGCAAGTGTGACTACTTTCGCTTGTGTATCGAGCAGAGGCGAGCACGAGGCGAAACAGAGATGCCAGAGGATAATCGTTTCATCGATAATCGGTCAAAGCTGCTCCCTTGTTCGGTCGATCTTTCCTCACTTTCGAACAACAGCAAGAGTCTCAGACTTTCGATAGAATTCGATAGAATGGATTGCAAACTCGTTCGCAATTATGAAAAAAAAAAAAAAAAAATATGAATGAATGCATAAAAAGTTGGTAACTACTTTTACGCTCGGAGTTTCTACACTTCTGTTTCTCTTCTTTTATTTTTATTTTATTTTTTTTTTTTTTATTATCCTATTTATTATTATCCTATCGTTTGGAGAAAGTTGAACGTTGGTAATGTAGCAGTTGGCTTCAATTTTTCACCGGGGGAAATTGCTCACATCCGTGTATTTAACACTGTTACCGTCGTCTGCCGCCATTTTTTTTTTTCTTGATTCAAGATGAGAGGGGAGATTGGCAGGGAACGTTGGCACAATCCCTCTTCTTCACCGCCTTGAAAACTTCGTGAAGACCGCTCTTCTTCGCCGTTGCGGTCGATGTTCTAGCGATAAATAAAAAAAAAAAAAAAAAAGGAAAGAAAAAGAAAAGAATTGCGTGAAAATTTTCCGCCAAAGCGAATTATATGATCGATAATAATCATAAGTAAATTCGTGTTATCGTTATTATTGTTTTTCGCGCGTTGTAAATCGAGAAGAAAATTGGAACCGGTTTTTTAAAAAGCAAAATTGTCCTCTTTTCTTACTCTCTTTCCTTTTTATCTCGTATATATATATATATTAGAAAGATGATAAAAGAATCGGCTTTAGACGGATCGTATAAACGCTTTAAACACTGCCTTCGTTGTTCCACTTCTGTAATTGCAATAGACGGCAATCGGTCGTTAAGCCGTTAAAAAAGTGCTCTTCCGACGAAGTGCTCAACTGTAAACGAGCGCCGTTTTAATAAGGCGATTTTAAACGTCCCATTTAACGTCAATCTTCATTTCTCATCGCTCTGACCGTTCGTAGGAGAACCCATTTTTCCGTCCAAGCAGAGCATTAAAATCAACCGATTATTTTTATTATTATTATTATTATTATTATTATTATTTTTTTTTGTTATTATTATTATTATTATTATTATTATTTTTTGTTGTTATTATTATTATTATTATTATTTTAAACTCTATCCACAATCCTAAGATGAAATAACGAATTACCTCGTCGCCAAATTCCACAAGATATTCTGCAACACGGTCGATCCGGCGTCACCGCCGGCGAGGATCACGCGGCAGACGGATCTCTCCTCGCAATCGGGCTGCGCATCAGGCGTGAATCGCGCCTGCTTATGCTCGACCGGTAGGTCGGCGACCCTCCATTTCGACAGGACGATATTGGGCTGGCTGGGATATTTTTTCGGATATCGCGGTTAGAATTCGGTTACGGTTGTTCGTTTAATAAAGGAAAGTGGACACTCACGTAGCGTTGTCAACCTTGACCACGTTCGGCGTGAGGGCGGCTATGAGCAGGCCCAGCGGCAGAATCGTGCCGATCAAGTGGAGGATCTTCGTCCAGGGTGATCCCCTGTGATGGAAGACACGGTCGAAGATATTGAAAATTGTATTGCTGCGAAGAATGGATAAAAAAGAGATAGATAGATAGATAGATAGCGAGAGAGTAAGAAAGAGAGAGTAATAATACCTTTTCTTAACGGGATAAGATGGACGCAAATCGTTGACGACTTCGATCTGTTGTTGATATCCGACGTGCGGCTGATAAATCGAACTATAAGGAAACTTTCTGGTCCTGGTGAACGAGGATTCTTGGACGTAAACCAATCCGTCGTTCGGCTTCTGAAAATCGTACGATTGCTGAATCGGACGATCGTGAAACACCGGCGAATGGAGGAACGGGTCGTTCGAATGGATCTCGATCTCTGGTTTCAACGAGTCGCCCTGAAACTTGGATGGTTTCCCCCAAACGTAACTCGCCACCCCCTGCTCGAAAATCTGTTGATCCTGCGGCTCGAACGATTGCGTGGCCCCGTCTTTCTCCCTGCTGGGCAACCGTTGATGGAACGTGTGCTGCTCCTTGAACGGGGCGTCGTGTCCAGGAAGCTCGTACGCTGCGTCACGGAACGTGACGCGATCCTTTCGCGCTCCGTCGCTCCTCCCCTCCTCCCCCAACGATCCAACGGTCTCGTGGTTTAAATTTTCATCGCCGGTGTTTCGACCAAACACCACTTGGAGGCGCTTCGATCGCTCGTCGTACGATTCGTCCCTCGTCGCCCCTCCATCGTCCAGGTTGAAGTGGCGTGGGGCGTTGAAGGGGTTGTCGATTCTCGACTCTTTGATCTCGCCCAGATGAAAGCTCGGTCGAAATTCTTCCTTGGCGGTGACGTTCTTCTCGTTGATGGACAATTTTTGATAGGTTTCCATCGTCGTTGTGATGGAATTTTCCGAAGGGAGTCGATCCTCCTCCACTTCCACCGAAGAGGAGGAGGAGGAGGAGGATTTCTCGAGCGACTCGTGGACAGGAATCGCACGTCCCTCGTTTCGAGTTACGTTTGGTGTTTCGAGGCCGAGAGTCGAGAAGGTGGCGTTCAGAAGCAAGGCGAGAAGGAGTCGCGCTTTGCTCGACGTTCGACGATTCATGGCGTTGCTCGACTAAACGGGATCTTTAGCGTATCGCCGTTCTTTAACTCGCGAGAGACCGTCATTAACGCGAGTTTCTCTAAAAAGCGTGAACGTGAAATCACGTCTCGTTAATCGTCAAGCTTTACTCCAATTGTCGAGGAGACGAATTAGCCGTTTAGTTCCATTAGGTGAGGTGTTGGGGGAGGAGCAAGATTTCGATTATTGCATTATTGTATGGAATAAAACGAGAACGTGTGAGGTGGAATTCGTGGAACATGAATGGAGTTCTTTGGCGTATAAAACGGGGATTATTGTTAATTGTTGAGAAAGTTAATTTGTTAAAAATTTCGAGTAAAGTTATTTTAAGTAATTGTTACGATTGATCCGTTTCTCGTGTAACATTAGAATAATTATTTTCAATATTGTTATTTTCGTCATGTGTATTAATCCAAAATCGACGATCTTTATCCACAGTTGGATTATTGATTAGTTAAAAATTGGGAATAAAGTTACTTTTAATTATTAAAATGGTTAAATTTCCAATTATTATTATTATTATATTTTGAACGATAAATTATCGAAGTAACTTTAATTATTCGTAACTTCGATTATTAAATTTTCTCCTCAAATCAAAGAAATCTTACGGAAGAATCTGTGGATCTAATTGGTTTGAAACGTCTATTTTAATATTTTTGACTCTACCATGATATTTGTCACATATATTAATCCAAACTCGACGATCTGTATCCAAAGTTGGGCATTAACTAGTTAAAAATTTCGAATAAATATAGTTGATCCATTACAATTATTTCCAATTACTTTTGCAATTACATTTTGAACGATAAATTACCCAAATAACTTTATTCATAAATTCCATTATTAAATTTTCCCCATCACTGGAAAGAAGTCTAGCGAAAAGAATGCGGCTCTGATTGATTAATTTGGAGAGAAACGCCTATTTTAATACGCATTTTTGTCTCTACTACCATAGTATTTGTTACATATACTAATCCAAAATCTGTATCCAAAACTAATTAAAAATCTGTATCCATTAACTAATTAAAAATTTCGAATAAATATAGTTGATCCATTTGACATTACAATTATTTCCAATTACTTTTGCAATTACATTTTAAACGATGAATTACCCAAATAACTTTATTCATAAATTCCATTATTAAATTTTCCCCATCACTGAGAGGAAAGAAATCTCGTAGAAAAAATACAGATCTGATTGCATCTTTATCCAGAGTTAAACATTAATTCCTCAAAAAGGTAACCAATTAATAAAAAAGTTAATAAAGAATTTCGAATAAAATTACTTTAAGTAATTGTTATATTTGATTCACTTCCCGTATAATTTCTCTCGTATAATTTTTTGCCATTACAATAATTATTTTCAATTATTATTACGCTTCGAACGATAAATTATGTACCTTTATTCGAATAAATTCTCCAATAATTAAATTTTCCCCATTACTGAGAGGAAAGAAATCTCGTAGAAAAAATACAGATCTGATTGGATTTTTATCCAAAATTAAACATTAATTCTCAAAAACAGTAATCTCATTTGCCATTACAACAATTATTTCCAATTATTATTACGCTTCGAACGATAAATTATCCAAGTATCTTTATTCGAGTAAATTATTAAATTTTTCCCATCACTGAGAGGAAAGAAATCTCGTAGAAAAAATACAGATCTGATTGGATCTTTATCCAGAGTTAAACATTAATTCCTCGAAAAGGTAACCAATTAATAAAGAAGTTAATAAAGAATTTCGAATAAAATTACTTTAAGTAATTGTTATACTTGATTCACTTCTCGTATAATTTCTCTCGCATAATTTTTTGCCATTACAATAATTATTTTCAATTATTATTACGCTTCGAATATTATAAATTACGATAAATTATGTACCTTTATTCGAGTAAATTCTCCAATAATTAAATTTTCCCCATCACTGAGAGGAAAGAAATCTCGTAGAAAAAATACAGATCTGATTGCATCTTTATCCAGAGTTAAACATTAATTCCTCGAAAAGGTAACCAATTAATAAAGAAGTTAATAAAGAATTTCGAATAAAATTACTTTAA